>NC_141021.1:3065000-3185000 GCF_052040795.2 Danio rerio | reverse complement strand
TAATAATCCAATCAGATTGATCCAAGCTTACAATCAATTTTACCCCACTGCCTTATCTTCGTTTTGGAAGAATCCCCCCTTCCACCCCATCTCCTGCTTTTCCTCTCTTTTCTAAGGGGAGCTCTCGAGACCTACCTGATCTCGGATCTTCAGCTTGCATTTAAGTAAAATAGAGACAAATCCAGCAACTGGGTTACATTTCTAAAATCTAAATTGTGGCTTTTAGAGGTGACTTGGTAATACTAAACACATTTTGTTTGTTTTTATGTATTCAATTTATTCATTTGTCCACTTTAAAAAATAATAGATTGGTTTAACCAAATGTTGAGTAGAATATGGACAGACCCAACCATTGCGTTAAAACGTGTTATATAAATTTATTAGGAAAAAATAACCTAAACTATTTGGGCTTGTACATATTTAACATATTTAATTGCTGTTGAGTTTCAGCATTGTTGGGTCTTTCATTCATTCACTCATTCATTCATTCATTTTCCATTTTAGAAATTTTATTACATTAAAAAATAATAATAATAATAAATACATAAATAAATACATAAATAAATAAATATGTATGATGTTTTAATTCCAAAGCAAAAATTAATATCTGTAGTACATTATTAAATATTGTTTATAAATAATTACATAATTCAATCCCTTCTTTGTTAAAACAATACAACGCAAAGTTTAGTTAATCATTCATTCGTTTTCCTTGGGCTTAGTCTCTATTTCAGAGGTCGCCACAGCGGAATGAACCACCAACGATTCCAGTGGATGACCTTCTAGCTGCAACCCAGAACTGGGAAACATCCATACACATCATTTACACACACACACATACACACTACAGACAATTTGGTTCATCAATTCCCCTACAGCACATGTTTGGACTTGTGGGGGAAACTGGAGCACCCAAAGGAAACCCACACCAACACGGGGAGAACATGCAAACTCCACATAGAAATGACTACTGGTCCAGCTGGGGCTCAAACCAGTGACCTTTATGCTCTGAGGCAACAGTGTTAACCACTGAGCCACCGTGTTGCCCCTTGGGTAATCATTATTAAATGAATAACGAGATAGAAAGGTTGGCTCATTTTGCAAGAAGGATTGGTTGAACTGCGAATTCATTTTGTATTGAATATATAAGATTTCTGTTCAAAAAGTCTCTTTCTCTGTGTGTCTACAGAAATGCTAAAGAGTTGAGCAGTAACCTTTTAAAATAAAATGAAACCACTTCATAAGTTCCCTGTGAACCTTTGAGAGATTGTGCTGGAACTCACAGCTACAAAAGAAGGAAAACATCAAATGCAAATGCAGACAGTGAAGCCGAACGTTTACATTCTCCCGGGATGACCTAAAAATATATCGTGTGTGTGACTGGAATGAATCTGACCTGCGCCGGCAGCACCTGTGGCTTTAATTGAGCCCAGACAGATTTAGATAATTTGACATTTAGCAGCAGACACTTTTATAAGGGGTCAATTTGTGATCTGCTCCCTCTGGAGAAACACCAGGTTAAGCGTTTGACCCAGAGCAGGCAGTGATAAACCCAGATTATGATCTCCAGATCTTCGGCTCAATCCTGCTTTTCACTTGAGATCAAACCTCCGGCCTTTGGGAGAGACGCTCAGATCTCAGGAGTTTATATGGGTTAACGCCACCCAGAGGTGTAGAAAATACACACACAACTGCACACATACATTACACTCCTCTTCACATTATAGGATATGGCTCGTTCATCAAAACAAGCAGCATCATAAGCACTAGCAGCAGCGGTTTTGATATTTTAGAAACTAGTTTACACAAATTAGAAAATTCTGTAATTTACTCACACTATAGTTGTTCCAACTGCACAATACTATAAAAAATCTAATATTGAGATATTTTGTTATTTGACAATATACACTCACCGGCCACTTTATTAGGTACATGTTGCAAGTATCAGGTTGGACCACCTTTTGCCTTCAGGACTGCCTTAATCCTAAAAAATAATAGTCAGATTTTGCTCCATATTGACATGATAGCAATCTCCCATTCCACTGCATCTCAAAGGTGCTCTATTGGATTAGGATCTGGTGACTGTGGAGGCCATTTGAGTACAGTGAACTCATCGTCATATTCAAGAAACCAGTCTGAGATGATTCGCTAGAGATGGTTGAACCCTAGAGGTGGTTGTGCATGAAAATCCCAGTAGATCAACAGTTTCTAAAATACTCAGCTACCAACAACCACGCCACTTTAATCCCCTCTCATCCTCATTCTGATGCTCGGATTGAACTGCAGCAGATCATCTTGACCATGTCTACATGCCTAAATGTATTGAGTTGGTGCCATGTGATCGGCTGATTAGAAAGTTGCGTTAACAAGCAGTTAGACAGGTGTACCTAATAAAGTGGCCGGTGAGTGTATATTGCGATATAAATACCATAATATAAATAATATTAAATTGATTGGAATGATTCTATAATGCACATGCATTTTAGACATGATATGTTAGTGCAGCATGCATGCAATGTTCTTGATTGAGTTTCTTATTGGATTATTTACTACTGTTGAGTTTTGAGTATTTAAGAATTTAACAGTTGTCAGAATAGAGTCCATTGATTCCAGAATTAGGAATCAGAATCAATTCCAAAAAAAGACGGAATCAAACAGCCCTACTTGTTCATATATTGACACTTGTGATGATGACGTACATGTACCACAATAGAGTGAAACAGCCATGTTCCAGAAATAAAATCTCATTTATTTTCACCACAGGGAAGGTAATTTTTAACAATAACCAATAAAGCTTTTTATAAAGACGGATCTGCTGTGTGCTCTGAGGTTATAAATCAATCATTTATGCTCTCGTTGAACCCATCTGTTCACATTAAGTCAACTAATTCTTTAAAACAATCACGTTTAAGTACAAAATATGTGCAAAAAAAGAACATTATCCATAATATAATTGAATCTCGCTATGATCTCAAAACACTTGCATATATGCCCACTGAAATGTATTCATTCATTTTCTTTCCGGCTTAGTCCCTTTATTAATCTGGGGTCGACACAGCGGAATGAACCGCTTATCCAGCATATGTTATACGCAGGGGATGCTCTTCCAGCTGCAGCCTATCACTGGGAAACATCCATACACACTCATTCACACACACACAATTTTAGCCTATACCCAATTCACCTATATCGCATGTTATTGGACTTGGGGGAACTGGAGCAACCAGAGGAAACCCACTCCAACACGGGGAGAACATGCAAACTCCCCACAGAAATGACAACTTATGAAATGTAAATTTTATATTAGGATTAATATAAAATCTAACAAGAAAGCACACCAACGAGAGAAAAGTGAACATTTGCTACAAAGATTGACTCCAACGTCAACATATGACTAATATTGTATGATTACTAGTCATATTAAATGTTATTAAGTTATTATTCTCTCAACAGCGCACCAAAAAACAACCTTTAGGCATCTTAATGTGATGTCCATGGCTGATTTATGCATGTGATGTAGATATGCACTAGTTTTACATTAGTTTATATAGGTTATGTGGCGGACATTTTATTCTCTCGCTCTCGTTAACATGCTTAAATACCTGTGCTAAATGACAATTTTAAAGCGTGTTTAGTCCTTGTGTGTGAGATTTAAGGTCGGGGACTCTGCTGAAGTCTGTTCTGAAATGAAAGTGTCAGACTTGACGTCATTCGCTATGGTTTTTAATGACGCGCGACTCGCATTAACAGGTGAAAACCCGACCTGCTTACACTGCAGACACGAGAACACAGATCCGATTCATTCATTTTCTTGTCGGCTTAGTCCCTTTATTAATCCGGGGTCACCACAGCGGAATGAACTGCCAACTTATCCAGCATGTTTTTTACACAGCGGATGCCCTTCCAGCTGCAACCCATCTCTGGGAAACATCCACACACACATTCACACACACTACGGAAAATTTAGCCTACCCAATTCACCTGTACTGCATGTGTTTGGACTGTGGGGGAAACCGGAGAACCCGGAGGAAACCCACGCGAACGCAGGGAGAACATGCAAACTCCACACAGAAACGCCAACTGAGCTGAGGTTCGAACTAGCGACCTTCTTGCTGTGAGGCGACAGCACTACCTACTGTGCCACTGCTTTGCCAGATCCGATTCATATCGGATAAATGTCCACATATAAACAAGGCCTGAATCTGATTTGAGTAAATGCAGCATCCATGTGATTTGTTCCTGCTTACACGCACACGGGCCATATCCGATCTGTGCTACATGACAGAAAAAAATCTGAATTGAGTCGCTTGAACAGTTCAGTGTAAATGCAGCTGAAATGTACAGTTAAAAAGTATACAGCATTACACTTCCAATGTGCAGCACACAGGTCAAAAGAAGAGCTTAAAGACTTGTAAAAGCAAGAAAATATGGCATTGATGCTTCAGGAATATGGGTGTGAGACTACAATATACTTCAAATAAAAATGTGAATGAACTGCTGTGACATTTCAAAGAAAAACTGTCCAAGAAGGAGCTTGTTTGGTGTTCATTTCAGGAGTCGGAAGTCGCTTTGCCAAAGCAAACTTTCTAGAAGTTCACTGCCGCTAGTAATGTTGAATCTACCATTAGCTCATGGCAATTATGTGAAAGGTGTGTCTCGCTGCTGCACACAGCATTTCTCATCTGAAAGTCTTCAAAAGTTCACGCAGACTGCTGTGTTTTATTTTTTCTATTTGAGTTCTGAATGCAAAACCGAGTTAAAAAAGACACGCTGCTGACTTATAACCTCTCCGCTTTACATAATCATTAGTATTATTATACTCTAGTGTTCGCAGCTAATTAACGTGACCTCCCTGCGGATGTTTCACTTCTGGAGGGAGTCAAACCCACACACGTCTGGGCGTCTCGACCCGCAGTGGCACTTGTGGAAATTCAACAAAATACAGCGTTGATGAACTCAAAAATGTATTTATTTCTTCATTTATTTCCTTTGGAGATTTTATATAGCAGCCATGAAATGACAAGGTTTCAGTAATCCTGATAATTCAGCTTATCCTAAGCTTATCCTCAGGTGTTTCCGATTTTCTTGTTACCCCTAATCCAAAAACAAAGAAGATCTTTGACATGAGTGTATTGTGGCCAGTGTAAGAGGTACATTATTTTCATGCACAAAAAACAATAACCTTTTTATCACCACTCGCTCAGGTATTTAATTTATTTCATTTATCCATTTCAGATAAAGCTGAATGTGCATTTGCTACCAATCACTGTGGTGGAGGAAAGAATCTTACATAAGTAAAAGCACTATTACTTGCCAATTAATTTAGTGCACATAGATTACAAAAAGTAGCCCTTCTAAACAACCAAGCCCATCGGAGAAATGTGCCTAGGGCTAGATTTTTGAGAACCAACAAATATGTACCCTGGACTACAATTTCTTGCCGTTTTTGTTATCACAAATCCACTAGAGGGCGCCGTGTGCATTTTTGACAATCTCAAATACGTTACCGGCGCACATTTTCTCATACATGCCCTTTCTCACAAATCCACCAGAGGTCGCTGTATAAACTTCTGTCCATATCAATGTCCTCCTTGTGTTCAATTCAATTCATGTTTATTTCTATAGCACTTTTACAATGTAGATTGAGTCAGCAGGAAAGCCATGCACATGGAGGTAAGCAGTCAGCTGGTAAGCGTGAAAAGGAACAGAGTCATACCATCCCGTAGCGTTCGTTTTAAAGACGAAATGCAGCCATACATAGCTCTGGCTATATAATTCAGGATCTCCAGAAATGTGTACAGGGCTACGTTTTCAGAATGAGCCCATTAATAGGCTAAAAGTAATTGTTTGCCACCACTTACCTTAAAAACATTTGGTAAATGCAATGAATCATTTTTAAGGTAGTTTGCTGAATCGTCACTACAAACACATTTTTAAAATGAGCCTTAGTTGGAAAGATCAAGAATCAAACCCTGCTTTTTTTGTTGTGGCACCAAACACCCTAGTGCAGGGGTGCTCAGTCCGGTTCCTGGAGATCTACCTTCCTGTACAGTTTAGCTGCTACCCTGATCAAACGCACCTGAACCAATTAATTAGGACCTGAAATCCACTTGATAATTACAGACAGGTGTGTTTGATGAGGGTTGCAACTGAAATCTGCAGGAAGGTAGATCTCCAGGAACAGGATTGGCCACCCCTGCCCTAGTGTGAAAATGACCTGAATGTTTCAGATGATGTCATCAGAGGAAACTAATAAACAAAAAGCCCAAGATTTGCTCTCACCCCAGCATATTCATCCTGAAGTGTAGTTAAATGCACGATGAAGAACTCAGAAATCAAAGCGCAGTTCAATGTTGCATGCAGAGTGAGTCACTGCCATCCATTTATCGTCACAGTTAAGCATCAATGTCCTCCTTGTGTTCAATTCAATTCATGTTTATTTCTATAGCGCTTTTACAATGTAGATTGAGTCAGCAGGAAAGCCATGCACATGGAGGTAAGCAGTCAGCTGGTAAGCGTGAAAAGGAACAGAGTCATACCATCCCGTAGCGTTCGTTTTAAGGTCTAAATGCAGCCATACATAGCTCTGGCTATATAATTCAGGATCTCCAGAAATGTGTACAGGGCTACGTTTTCAGAATGCGCCCATTATGTAATTGTTTGAGACCACTTACCTTAAAAACATTTGGTAAATGCAATGAATCATTTTTAAAGTAGTTTGCTGAATCATCACTACAAACACATTTTTAAAATGAGCCTTAGTTGGAAAGATCAAGAATCAAACCCTGCTTTTTTTGTTGTTGCACCAAACACCCTAGTGCAGGGGTTTCCAAACTTTTCAGGCCGCGACCCCCAAAATGAAAATGCCAGTGACTCGTGACCCCCAATATCCTCTGAGGTGGTTATAAATACAGATACCTTGCATGCAATGGCACACACACACCAATGGACCCAAGTCTATTCTTCTTTTAATTTTTATTTTATGTATGAGAGCTGTAAATGCGCCACAAAGTTTAACCAGGTGTTATGAAATCTGCTGCATCTGACGCTATTGCTGTGTCTTTAATACAATGCAATTACCCCAGGGGTCGCAATCCAATAGAAGTAATAACTATAAGCTACTATAGTAACTATATATGGTATAAACGACTATTTTTTCTTCAGAAGGTTATGGATAAAATATGGTAATTCTTATGGTTTAATAAAAATAAATAGATTTTTGGAAACCACCAGGCGACCCCCCTTCATTGTCCTGCGACCCCTCGGGGGGTCCCGACCCCCACTTTGAGAACCATTGCCCTAGTGCAGGGGTGCTCAGTCCTGTTCCTGGAGATCTACCTTCCTGTACAGTTTAGCTGCTACCCTGATCAAACGCACCTGAACCAATTAATTAGGACCTGAAATCCACTTGATAATTACAGACAGGTGTGTTTGATGAGGGTTGCAACTGAAATCTGCAGGAAGGTAGATCTCCAGGAACAGGATTGGCCACCCCTGCCTGTCACACCTGCTGCAGTGCCCTCTGGTGGTTTTCAAGGGCACCAGTTTTTCTTTTGGTTTTTGTGTTTGTATCCTAGTCATGTGATCACTCCTTGTTTCCAGCTGTCCCTCATTGTCTAATTAGTTCTGTCTTTATAAGCCCTGTTATGTTGTGTTTAGTTTGCCTTTGGATTTTCAATGTTCTGTTTAGGTTTGTCGTGCTTTATTCGTGATCTGGTTCATCGTGTTTGGTTTGTTTGTTTGTTCACTTTGTTTAGTATCATTACTATGTTTTTGGATACCTGTTTAGTTTGTGTTTGATTCACTTTTGTGCTTCATTTTTGCACTTCATGTTTTCGTTGATTTTGGTACCTTGCCTGTCCCTTTATCTTTTTTTTGGGATCTTTATTGTTTGGCAATAAATGTGTTTTACTGCACTTGGATCTTTCCCTTGTTTTTGTGATACCCAGTCATGACACTGCCCTAGTGTGAAAATGACCTGAATGTTTCAGATCATGTCATCAGAGGAAACTAATGAACAAAAAGCCCAAGATTTAATCTCAACACCAGCATATCCATCCTGAAGTGTAGTTCAATGCACGATGAAGAACTCAGAAATCAAAGCGCAGTTCAATGTTGCATGCAAAGTGAGTCACTGCCATCCATTTATCGTCACAGCTAAGCATCTCCATTAGACATTATATGAATATGCTCACATTCTTAATGACTCAATATCTGAAACACTGTTAAAGGATATTAAATATGTAGCAAATGAACTGTAGCCGAAGGGAAAGCGCCGGACATTGGAGCTCTGGGTCTCGGGAGATGGACATGACTGTCAGATTGGGTGTAAGATGGTTGGAGAGAAGCTCGGGATAATTGCACAGATTAGTCACTGGAGCTCATCCATAATGAATCCATGCTGTTAATTATGCATGTTTGTCCTGTCTGCTTTTGTGTGAATGAATGTTTTTTATCTTATTGTATGCATTGAGTACTTGCTGGATATCATGATGGTCTCATCTTTAATACATAAAAATCCCGATAGGAAGTAGATGCAGAAATTAATAGTTTATCTGAGTTCTCTGAAAGCGCGTTTCGGTGAGTGGCACTGCGGGTCAAGATGCCCAGACGTGTGTGGGTTTGATTCGCTCCAGAAGTGAAACATCCGCACCGAGGTCACGTTAATTGGCTGTGAACAATAACATATAATAATACAGTATTAATGATTATGTGAAATGCAGAGGTTAAAAGTCAACAGCGGGTCTTTTTAAATTTACAGCATTGCTCTGCTCGTCTTCAAAAGCATACAGGGAAAAAAATGAAGCAACGTCTGCCTGAACTTTTGAAGACTTTCTGATAAAAATAGTGTGCGCAGAATGGGGTTTTAATGCTTGTGTGGAATATTTCCTGTACCCTATTGTGCTTTACCAATGCCAAACAGTATGCATTATGCACTAAACATTTCCTTAAAGTAGCTGCGATGCCCACACTGACAACATTTCTTGATCATTTTTGTTTTCCCTCAAAAATTGTGGCATACAAATAGTGTAATGCAGGGGTGTCAAACTCAATTCCTGGAGGGCCGAAGCCCTGCACAGTTTAGTTCCAACCCTGCTCCAACACACTTACCTGTAGGTTTCAAACAAGCCTGAAGGACTCAATTAGTTTGATCAGGTGTGTTTAATTAGGGTTGGAACTAAACTGTGCAGAGCTGCGGCCCTTTTGGAACTGAGTTTGACACCTGTGGTGTAATGCAATAGACTAAATATTTTGCAGTATTTCTTAAATAGTGAGGGAATCACTTTTAATAGTGGTTAGCATTGTCACCTCACAGCAAGAAGGTTGCTGAATCGAGTCCCGGCTGGGCCAGTTGACATTTCTGTGTGGAGTTTGCATGTTCTTCCTTGTGTTGGTGTGGATTTCCTCCGGTTGCTAAATAAAGTAAATAATAAACTTTTTTTTTTAAATAAAGTGTGACCAAAGCAGGGCGAAGCAGTGGCGCAGTAGGTAGTGCTGTCGCCTCACAGCAAGAAGGTCGCTGGTTCGAGCCTCGGCTCAGTTGGCGTTTCTGTGTGGAGTTTGCATGTTCTCCCTGCGTTTGCTTGGGTTTCCTCCGGGTGCTCCGGTTTCCCCAACAGTCCAAACACATGCGGTACAGGTGAATTGGGTAGGCTAAATTGTGCGTAGTGTGTGTGTGTGAATGTGTGTGTGGATGTTTCCCACACTACACTTCTACTGCGTAAAAAGGTGCTGGATGAGTTGGCGGTTCATTCCGCTGTGGTTAATAAAGGGACTAAGCCGACAAGAGAATGAATGAATGTGACTAAAGCACATTTTCAGCACATTTCTTGGTTTCTCTATACTGCTTTAGTAATGTTTCAGAATATTTAAACACAATCATGCCAAATGTGAAATATAAAAAAAAAAAAGTATTGTTTAAAATACTGCAAATCTAGTATGACTTTTGGTTCCCTCTTGATATCAAGTGGCCTTAATTTTTATTATTATGTACTTGCATCACAACATATATATAATGTACTTGTATGTACTTGTGACAACAGAGTTGAGGATTTATGAGCATAGTCAGGCAAGCAATGGTCAAAACCGGGGCAAACAGATGCATGCAGGGAATCCAGAGTCGTGGACAATGAACAGGCAAACGGTCGGTGCAGGCAGCAAAGAATCAAAACAAGAGAACAAGGCAAAGGGTCAAAACACGGCTAGGCTTGACAAAGGAAATGCGTCGTAATTTCACAAAAACAGTTGAACAAGACTCAGCTTTAATGCATGCATGCGTGTGTGTGTGCTGTTAAATAGTCTTTGTAATCAATCTGTAACGATCCTCCAGCTTTGTGTGTAATCAGTCGTGATCTGGAGCAGGTGTGCGTGTATGTGTGTGTGGGGGGCATGACTTGATATGTAGTCCATGTATTGATGGATTTGTAGTTCTTTAGTGATCTACCAGAGATCTGCAAGGATTACATCACTGGTGATTGTGACAGTACTTTTTCAGTGTTCATAGTATTACACAACACTTCTGGTGCTCTTAAAGTGGATTACGGGACAGGTATGGGTAGGTTTAAGGTAGATATCTGTGCAGGACTAAATTTTGAATCCCGCTCCCGCCAGGTTTTAGTTAGCATTTGTTGTCCCGCTGCCCGACCCACCCCGTTTTCTACCCGCCGCGCCCCTTCCTGCTAACTAGCGGGGGGAGAACAAAACCGAAAACCACCCAGCTATACAGAGTCACACACACACATAGACCCACAGCACCAAGCAAGTGACACACACACAGACAGCAACAGCATCACACTCTCTCTCATTCACACACATACATACGCATGCTCGCTCACTCGGAGTCGGGAGCGATATTGTTAGACCGCCCGCTCCCATCCAAAATTACAACAGCTACCGACTGCTCCCACGTTTTGTTCGGAAATTTATTCCTGCGCCGCAAGAAATCTGGTCGGGTTCCACGGCTCCCGCAGTACAGCCGCCGCAATGCAGACCTCTAGTTTAAGATTAGGTTAAGATAAGGGATGGGTGAACAGTGTAATTATAAATGTATTTAAATATATTAATTACAGATGTAGTTACAAGCAGTTCATTTTTAATATGTAATGTAATGTGTATTTATATAGCGCATTTATTGTGTATGGCCATACACCCAAAGCGCTTCACAATCATGAGGGGGGGTCTCTCCACACCACCACCAGTGTGCAGCATCCACTTGGATGATGTGACGGCTGCCACAGGACAACGGCGCCAGTGCGCTCACCACACACCAGCTATTAATGGAGTGGAGAGACAGTGATAAGGGGATAACTGGGAGGCCATGATCATATGGGCCGATAGAGGGACTTTGGCCAGGACACCGGGGTTACACCCCTGCTCTTTCACGAGAAGTGCCATGGGATTTTTAATGACCACAAAGAGTCAGGATCTCGGTTTAACATCTCATCCAAAAGACGGCGCGCACTGACAGTGTAGTGTCCCCTTCACTTTTTACTGGGGCATTAGGACTCACACAGACCACAGGTTGAGCGCCCCCTGCTGGCCTCACTAACACCACTTCCAACAGCAACCCAGTGTTCCCTAGTGGTCTCCCATCCAGGTACTGACCAGGCTCAGCCCTGCTTAGCTTCAGTGAGTAACCGGTCTTGGGCTGCAGGGTGACATGGCTGTGGCTTATATATAATTATATGTAATTTAATATATTAGTACAATGTATAAACATGTACTGTTGAAGTGATAATTATTAGCCCTCCTTAATTATTAGGCCTCCTGTATATCTTTAAACTGATTTCTTTTATATATTCTTTCATATATGCACGATGACAGCACATAATATTTGACTAGATATTTTTCAAGATATCAGTATTCAGCTTAAAATGACATTTAAAGGCTTAGACAATCAAAAAATAATTGCTTGAGGGGGCTAATAATATTGACCTTAAAAAAGGTTTTAAAAAAATTACAACTGCTTTTATTTTAGCCGAAATAAAACAAATAAAATTTTCTCTAGAGGAAAAAATATTATAGGAAATACTGTGAAAAATTCCTTGCTCTGCTACACATAATTCGGGTAATATTTGAAAAAATTCACAGGAGGGCGAACAATTTGGACTTCAGCTGTATGCAATAATACAATAAGTGCATTGTACAAAATGATTCATTTAAATGTAAGAACATAATAATTAAGGCCACTTAATATAAAGTGAGACTGACGTTTGTACTGAAATGCTGCAAGCAACTCAACCCAGATGAGAATTGCACCACAAATGAGATCTCGCTTTCTCCAATATGTTTGCTCTCGAACTTCAGACAAGATCTCAACATCAAAGTTCACCTCAAGTCCACTCGTTCCCTACAGTTGTTTGTTTGAGGATCAGACATGCTCGCATGCTCCCCGTCGGCCTTTCCTGCAATACACAGAAGCCAAAAACATGGATCTGAATTCCCAGATGATCTTGCGACATCAATGCGATCACCCGAGAGCAGATGGGCCTGCCAGCTGCGCCATTGATCATCTGTGGCCGTTGTAATTTCCCTCCATGTAACCCAAGCCTTTGAGTCAAGCTTATGTTAGACTATAGCGTGTGTGGTCTCAGGACAATCGTCTGGGTTTCCGACTTGTGTCTGTGTTTCTCTGTTTGTAGGAGGTGTTAGTAGACACACGCTGCAGTGTTTTCATAACACTGGGATCTGCAGATGAAACAGATCTGATGCGAGACCCTCAGTTCCCGCATGAACCATTGCACACGCTCAACATCAGAGGCGTCCGCTCAAGGAAACCCATCTCACATTCGCCAGCCTCTTTCAATACGTTGTTGTCTCTTGCTGGAAGTCATCTTTAAGCAGACCTTCACAGGATAAACAAAACTGACCTTAGCAGTGGTTTTTATCAGTGTCTAGCCGAGATTTCTTGTCGAATGCAGCTTTAATCAGACCTAAGGGAACATCCACTGTGGAGAAAATAAATAAAAAGATATCTGCTACATGCTTCTTACAGGAAAAAGGAAACCTGTACTGCAGCAAATAGTTATTTTATTTGTTCAACACTGAAAAACTGTCTGTGCCTGGTATTACTGAGACACCAATCACACATAAATACTAACATTTACAAACAAAAACAAACAGATAAATTATCCAAAATCAAACAAAAAGTGCTTAAAAAATGTGTCGGGGCTCTTTGAGTAAGGGATTCATCAGAATAAAAAGCAAAAATCAGTCCAAGGTACTCGAAAAATGTGGAAAAATATTATATTAATACTTTTACAGCATAAACAAAACTGACCTTAGCAGTGGTTTTGTCAGCATCAGGCCAAGATTTTTTGCCTACTGTAGCTTTAATCAGTACTAAAGGCACTCCTCTGTGACTTAAACTGGGAAGAGAAAAGGAAAAAAAGAAATAATGTTTGGAAAAAAAGAAGAAAATTAGAGTTGTCTTCTGTAGACCTGCACATTACTAAATGCTAGACTAACAACTTCATCATTTTCCTTCACAACTCCAGAAATGGTGGTGGCCTTGATCTTTTATGAAAAGAAACTTAACCCAAAAGCGATGAATGGATGGATGGATGGATGGATGGATGGATGGATGGATGGATGGATGGATGGATGGATGGATGGATGGATGGATGGATGGATGGATGGATGGATGGATGGATGGATGGATGGATGGATGTGCAGATTGATGGATGTGTAGATTGATGGATGTATGGATGGATGGATGGATGGATGTATGTATGGATGGATGAATGAATGGATGAATGGATGGATGTTCAGATTGATTGATTGATGGATGGATGGATGGATGGATGTTTAGATTGATTGATGGATAAATGGATGGATGGATGTGTAGATTGATTGATGTATAGATGTATCGATAGATGGGTGGATGGATGGATGGATGGATGGATGGATGGATGGATGGATGTGTAGATTGATGGATGGATGGATGAATGGATCGATGGATGTGTAGATTGATGGATGTATAGATGTGTGGATGGATGGATGGATGGATAGATGTGTAGATTGATGGATGTATATATGTATGTATGTATGTATGCAAGTATGTATGTATGTATGTATGTATGGATGGATGGATGGATGGATGGATGGATGGATGGATGGATGAATGGATGTTCAGATTGATGGATGGATGGATGGATGGATGTTTAGATTGATTGATGGATGGATGGATGGATGGATGGATGTTCAGATTGATTGAAGGATGGATGGATGGATGGATGGATGGATGGATGGATGTTTAGATTGATGGATGGATGGATGGATGGATGGATGGATGTTTAGATTGATGGATGGATGGATGGATGGATGGATGGATGGATGGATGGATGGATTGATGGATGTTTGGATGGATGGATGGATGAATGTTTAGATTGA
This sequence comes from Danio rerio, assembly GCF_052040795.2. NCBI lineage: Eukaryota > Metazoa > Chordata > Actinopteri > Cypriniformes > Danionidae > Danio > Danio rerio. Next base: position 3,170,609 of record NC_141021.1, on the reverse strand, counting down.
TAGATGGATGGATAGATGTTTAGATGGATGGATGGAAAATATTCACTGTTTGATTTTTATAATTATCAAAGGTTAAAATAAACACACACAAACACTTAAGTGCATGCGTTACATTGCATTGAGGTAATTTTCAATACAACTGTTTGCTAAATAATGATAATAAATGTAACTGATTCCTGTTTCCAAAAATTCACTAAACCGCAATGCCCCAATGCAAAAACCTCCAGAGAATAAACAAAAGTGACCTTAGCAGTGGTTTTATCAGCGTCTCGCCAACCTTTCTTGTTGACTGCAGCTTTTTAATCAGACCTAAAGGCCTTCCTCTGTGACTTACAAAGGAAGAGAAGAAAAAAAGATGTTTCTTACAGAAAATAAAGCTGTGTAGTGGAAACCTGCTGCACCAAACACAGGACTAACTATTTCATCATTTCCCTTCACAACTTAAAAACTGCTCCAAAACCAGCTGCTATCATTCGGAAATACACACCAATTACACATAAATACCAAATGTGTTGAATTAAAATGTAAATCTGGTGCATGAATGGGTTTGGTTTCCAGGGACATTGAGAACATGAATCTGCCAAAATGCATAAATGTAGGGATCTTTGTAAATAACAACTGAAAATTGCAAAAGAAACGCAAATTTAGCGTTATAGGCTAAATAAATGTCCAATCACAAATGATTAAATTTATGTATTTATGCTACTTTTGAATGCAGTTTGCAAAATCATGCCACTCTTACTACCTGCAATTCAACTTACATTAATCCAATGATTATTATGTTAAAATAGCACTCTATCATTCATTCATCCAATTTCCTTTGGCTTTGTCCCCTTATATATCTGTATATATATATATATATATATATATATATATATATATATATATATATATATATATATATATATATATATATATATACACTCTCATACTGTGGTATGAGTGTATAAAATGAGCCCACAGAGGGGCCGGAGCCTGCTTTGAGAAGCTACGGTAACCTGTAGAATAACTGAAGACTTAAAGCACTGCTTATATATGAAAACCCCCCATATGAAGCTAGGCATTTAGGAGAGTGAGTAACATATTATCAAGTTAATGTACATTCATTACAATGTATGTAAACCCATATAACCATACTAGAAGAATTTAGCGAAGACAACACTGGAATGTAAACCTAAACCTGAGCCAGAAGGGCAGAGAGCCAAGAATAAAACAGATAAACGTCACAGGACCATGTATGTGTGAAAATATTCATTCGTTTATTTTCTGCCACTTTTCCAGGGCCGGGTCGCGGGGGCAGAGAACTCTAGACTTCCCTCTCCCCAGACACTTCCTCCAGCTCCTCCGGGAGGATCCCAAGGCGTTCCCAGCCAGCCAAGAGACATAGTCCCTCCAGCGTGTCCTGGGTTTTCCTCGAGGCCTCCTCCCGGTGGGACATGCCTGGAACATCTCCCTAGGTAGGCATCCAGGAGGCATCCGAAAGAGATGCTCTAGCCACCTCGGCTGACTTCTCTCGACATGGAGGAGCAGCAGCTCTACTCCGAGCTCCTCCCGAGTGACAGAGCTCCTCATCCTATCTAAGAGTGCGTCCTGCCACCCTGCAAAGGAAACTCATTTCAGCTGCTTGTATCCGGAATGGGTGGAATGGATAGTGGTCGAAGGTTAAGACCACGACAACCCGATCATCAGGCACAGAAACTGGCTCTTGTGTGAAAATATGCTGAGCAAAAACACGTGAAGGTGAAACTGCATGTATAAAGCAGGACCACAGAAAACAAACTCTTCAGAATTGTCCAGGAGAGACTTTAGATTGCTCTAAGGTCTGCTCTGCACTTTCTCAGTTTTATTATGTTGAATAAATTATTGAGTTGGTCAGTTGTTTATTAATGAAAAGGATGGCAACTTTGACAGCATCGACTAAGACAAGATGAGTTGAGAAAACTCAAGACGAGCTCAACATACAAGACAGGACAGGACTAGTGTCTGGACTCTGCCACCAAAACAAGAACTAACAAGACTGAAATGGCGGAATCCTGACAACTTTAATATTGTTTCATGGACCACGCTTAAATACAGGGTTTTTCTGACTACAATTGAACATTTTAAGACTGCCAAAATGATTCTTCTTGAATCTAAAATGATTGAATGTGATTTTCTAGGTGGTGATGTCATTGACTGCTGTGCTTCTGAAGGCGCATGCTGAGCAAAACTTCATAAATCACAGCATTTTAATGTCTTAGCTCTGTAATCAAACTTCTCATTTCACATTCTCTGCATACAGACATTATCCTATGTGAGTTTCCTCGAAGGTTAGTGTCAAAATGTAATTTATGAGACTATTACCGTGTTTTTTTTTTTTTTTTTACTCTGGAGTTAAATTATATAAACTATCAGTCAAGCCTTTAAAATGACCTCATTCTGTGATCTGATGTGACTAATTATCATACAATTAGACCAAAGATATATATATATATATATATATATATATATATATATATATATATATATATATATATATATATATATATACATTTTTAATAGGATCTTGCATAGCATTTTATTATAAATCCACATTTTTTTGAAAACACAGATACAAGGGCTGGGCGATATGACGACAAAAAATGATGCATGATTTAAATCTATTTTCTACCTCCCACAAAAGAATGGTAGGAGCTGAAGGTTATTAACTTTTATAACCTTATCTTAATTACAACTAATTATGTGATATAAAAACGCTCAAGGAAAAAATCTCTCATTTATAGATCTAATAATAATTGCATACAAGACTTTCATAATAACAATAATAATATTATTAGTATAAACTAGATATTAAAGTTTGAGGACAAACTTTATGGTGGCTTGGAAAGCCGAATCTGAAAGTTTGAAGTGGTTTTAAAGTCTAAATTTGATTCTAGCTTGAATTAGCATGTTACTAGCATGGATTAGCATGTTATTAGCATGAATTAGCATGTTACTAGCAAGTTTTAGCCTGAATAAGCATGATTCTAGCATGAATTAGCATGTTGTTAGCATGATTATAGCATTAATTAGCGTGTTGTTAGCATGATTCTAGCATGAATTAGGGTGTTGTTAGCATGATTCAAGCATTAATTAGCATATTGTTAGCATGATTCTGGCATGAATTAGCATGTTGTTAGCATGATTCTTGCATTAATTAGCATGTTGTTAGCATGACTCTAGCATGAATTAGCATGTTGTTAGAATGATTCCAGCATGAATTAGCTTATTGATTTATATATATATATATATATATAATAAATCCATATTCCTATGAAAACACGGATACAAGGGCTGGGCGATATGACAACAAAAAAATTATGCATGATTTAAATCTATTTTTTACCTCCCACATAAAAATGCTGGGAGCTGAAGGTTATTAACTTTTTAACCTTATCTTAATTATATTTAATTACATGATATAAAAATGCTAAAGAAAAAAAAAGCTCTCATTTATAGATCTATAAATAATTGCATACAAGACGTTAATAATAATAATAATAATAATAATAATAATAATAATAATAATAATATCATTATTATAAACTAGATATTAAAGTTTGAGGACAAACTTTATGGTGGCTTGGAAAGCCGAAGTGGTTTTAAAGTGTAAATACATGTTACTAGTATGATTCTAGCTTGACTTAGCATGTTACTAACATGAATTAGCATATTATTAGCATGATTCTAGCATGAATTAGCATGTTACTAACATGTTTTAGCATTAATTAGCATGATTCTAGCATGAATTAGCATGTTGTTAGCATGATTATAGCATTAATTAGCATGTTGATAGTTTGACTAGCATGAATTGGCATATTGTTAGCATGATTCCAGCATGACTTAGCATATTGATATATATATATATATATATATATATATATATATATATATATATATATATATATATATATATATATATATATATATATATATATATATATAATAAATCCATATTCTTATGAAAACACAGATACAAGGGCTGGGCGATATGATGACAAAAAATGATGTATGATTTATATATAATAATTATATTTTATTATATAATATAAAAATGCTAAGAAAAAAAATCTTAATTTAGAGATCTATAAATAATTGCATACAATACTCATAATAATAATAATAATAATAATAATATAAATTAAACATTTTTAAAACTTTATACAATTACAGTCAAAGTAAACTACAGCGAAAGAAAACTCATAATGATTGTTAAAAAGAGGCCCTTTATCAAGATGATTTATTATTATTATTATTTTTAAGAACAGAGGCAATCATAAATATCCGATTGACAAATTGTTCAGTTCAACTTGTGAACTGATTTAAGAAGTTAACTGGCCAGATTCAGTTAATCTAGAAACTGCAAACACATCTCAGACTATGTGACTGAAAATATAATGCCATTAAACATGACAACTTTAACAACAAGTTAATAAGAGTTGTCTGTAACGGACATGCTGTTTTTATATATAATTTACATTGTGCAAGGATGACTGCGCTCGTCAGGCACGGCCAAAAAGATTTATTGACCCAGGAAAAACCCTGGAATAAATAAGATTTGATAGGCAAAGTCTGTCAGTGAACAGCTTGAATGCCTCATGCAAAGCTATCGTAAATTAGCTGACGGTCACTTGTCACTGTACGCTTTCATTTGATGGAAAAGAGCAATTTAAACACTGCGCTGGTAAGCTTAGGGAGACGTGAGAGAAATGAAACGAGTTTGGGCTCGACTTTTCCTTTAAGGAGGACCGTTCATGCAAATTCAAGTGTTAAATGTATTGCCCGTCGGGATCTGGTGGAGACTTGGACGTTTCACCCAGTGCCCTTTAAGAAAAATTGTGCTAATTTAACAGACAAACTGCAGCAGAGCGGCTTGTTTTGACTGCCCTGATCCTCAGCGTGGACAAAAATAGGAGAGAGATGAGACCTTTTCTCTGCTAATTTCTGCTCTCCTGTCAAATTTTGACACCAGACTAACAATGCGAGGTTTTATCGCATTACAGCATGAGTTCTGCGCAGAAACCGAAGCTGAACACTGCACAAAAATCTCATCACTGCTGTTGTATTTTCCAGTAAATAAGCTAGATTTACCTGAAAAGCGGAGGTGCATGAAATATTATGTCTGTCTTTCTAATTTCGTTTCACACTCTGCAATATCAAATGATTTTTCAGTACGCAACAGACCTTAAAGGGAACCTATTATACAAAAATCACCTTTATAAGGGGTTATATGTTAATGCTGATATACATGTAAAGCAATGCAAAGACACAAGTAAACATCCTGAGGTGCGATTCGTGGAAATGACGTGGTGCAAATAACGCGATTCGCCTAAATGAAGCTGCACAAATTGATCGGTTTGAGCATTTGACACGCTTAACGCGCAAATCAGGCGATTCCCTCAAGCTGGAAAATCTGAGCTTTAGCGGACATTCACACCATTTTAACCAATCAGGAGCTTGCTCTTGTAGGCGCGTGGTTATGACATAGCCCTGTTGTTGGTGTTCCGAGGGGAAATCCTCTCGTCAGACAACAGCTCATCACACTGGGCTCAGTGCAGTTGGAAATGCCATTGAATGCCTCCATCATCCCGGTTTAGTTTCTGGAGCACTTCGACATGCAACTGAACAAATGTAGAGTTTTTTAGCCGTCCCAAAGCACATAAACCAATGACTGTAAAAAATATGGACGACGCGACAGCCCTTTTTCCCATTGAACGCCTTGAGGGCAAAACGCCTGCTTGACGGGCACAAACTATCGCAAAAGACTGCTGAAATTGGAGCCAGACATGCGCAGAAGGATTGTCTGATGGAGCCAGAGGAGGAGCCGCGAAAATGAGCAGAGTCGAGCTTCCAATCAAACGCTTTATGTAAAATCAACTACGCCCCCCGAACTTCTCAGCATGCGTTTGCTGTCATATCAACACAAATGGATGTAATAACGTTAACAAATATGAGGGTTTTATGTATTTAATCGCGCCAGCTCCAGGCCGCAGCGCATAACTTACTCGCGGCGTCGCGGGCTGATTCCGGCTCGCATGCGGCAGCGCCTGCTCGCTCGGCCGCCGCATCTGGCTCGATTGACTCGGGCTGGAATTGGGTAGTGCGTCCAGGCATCCGGAGTAGGTCCAGCAGAGCTAACATTAGTCAGTCTGAGCTCTAAGAGATAAGTCTCCGGCAGGCGAGAATCTAGCCGGAACTGTGTTTTGCTATCTGGGTGGCTAGGCGTGTATCAGCAAACTAATAAAGCCCGAAAAAAGCCCTGAACTTAGCGAATAAACAGAGTTCCACCAGGATCATGTATGTCAGAAACTACAGTTTACTGCTGAACTCATTTTGTCATGGTAAAATAACACAGAAATCGAATAATAACATTTCAGTCTACTTCAGTCTCCTGCCGAAGCTCAGATGCCGCGCTTTGAGAAACTGTCAATCACAGCTGTCAATCACGATGACACGCCCAGCATTAAATTACTGCTAAAAACAAACTGTTTACAAAAATGAAGATCTGCACCTATTTCAGCACAATAACCAGTGCCTTAATCGACCAGAACTATCTTTCGGGACATTTTATTGCAAGTGTAATATTTTTTTTTATTTGGGCTCAAGTCTCCTTCATTAACACGGAGGAGGCGGGCTTTATGACTTGTACTGCAGCCAGCCCCCAGGGGGCGATCTAACGGCCGAAACCTTCACTCAAACGCAGGCTTGCGGCACACTTGACATAAACACACACGATTTCAAAAATTTGCTATTTAATTTTTTTTTATTATTATTTTTTTTTATAAAAATTTAACATTTTATAGTTAAATTACAGAAATGTACTGTAAAATGACATGGTAAATTATAGAAATTTACTGGAAATTTCCATGATTTAACCTCCGTTAAATTTTATTTAATATTAAACTTTTAAAAATTTTATTATTTTTTTTTTTATTAAAATTTTATATTTTATAGTTAAATTACAGCAATGTACTGTAAAATGACATGGTAAATTATAGAAATTTACAGGAAATTTCCATGATTTATCCTCCGTTAAATTTTATTTAATATAAAATTTTTTTACATATTATTATTATTTTTTTATTAAAATTTTATATTTTATAGTTAAATTACAGCAATGTACTGTAAAATGACATGGTAAATTATAGAAATTTACTGGAAATTAAATTTTTAATTTTATTTAATATTTGATATTTTTTATTTTATGTATTTTATGATAAATATCTGTAATTTAAATGGCTATAATTTTACCTTTTTTCGGCACCCCAGCTACCAGGAAAAAAACTAAAATAAAAGATTTTTTTCACTTGAAGTGCGAATGAGGCTTTAGAGCAGCTGAAGATAATGTCAGAGACTAAGAGGATTCGTTTTAGGATTAGCAATCTGAGACATTCCTGTTCACCTTTTCATTTATTTACACAGATAACATTAGTCCTGCTTTGTATCAGCCACTATGCTGACACGCAGGCATTTGTAGCTCCTCCCTCTTTTGAAAAGAGCACAATCTCATTTAAATTTAAAGCGACAGTCACTAAAACAGCACAATTAAGATCAAAGCCTAAAGGGTCTGTTTCAGAAAGTTATAAAACATTATCTGTGTGGTATTTTCAGCTGAAACTTCACACACACACACACACACACACACACACACACTAGAGACATCCGAGACTTATTTTACATCTTGTAAAGAAGGGCATAATAGGTCCCCTTTAATTTCCATATTCTTATTGCAGGAAAGCAATGATCCAATTGTTTGATTGTGCTCTTTGAAACGCGGGTCATGCAGATAGAAAATGAAGACATTTCAGGCAAAGAAGAAAGTAATGAGTGTTTCTCATCATATTAAGACATAATAAATGACTCCGAGACAATAAATGAAGAAGCAGTGTTATTCTCCTGTTGATGAGCCCAAGTCAAGCAGAAAATAACATGTCATTGGGGACTAAAAACACTCGAGTTCATGTGCACACTTAATGACATGGACACACCGTGAATGCTAATCTCAGGTAATGTTTCAAACGGAGCGTCTTACTGGTCTGTGGTTTGATCACTTATGGAAAAGCATGCCATTTATGCACAAATCTTTCCGACAGACACTGGGGAGCCGTCATTAGCAGGTATACATCATCATCATCATCAATTTACACATTTATGGAGATCATTTTAATCTTAGGTTGAAAAGAACCATATTGGAGGCATGGTGGCGCAGTGGTTAGCACTGCCGCCTTACAGCAAGAAGGTTGCTGGTTCAAACCTCAGCTGGGCTAGTTGGCATCTCCAAGTGTAGTTTGCATGTTCTCCCTGTGTTGGCGTGCTGCTGTTTCCCCTCACAGTCCAAACACATGCACTATAAGGAGGTTGAATAAACTAAATTGTCTGAAGCGTATTAGTGTGTGTGTGTGTGTGTGTGTGTGTGTGTGTGTGTGTGTGTGTGTGTGTGTGTGTGTGTGTGTGTGTGTGTGTGTGTGTTTTCCCAGTACTGGGTTGAAGCTGGAAGGGCATCTGCTGTGTGAAACATATGCTGGATAAGTTGGCGGTTCATTCCTCGGTGACGACCTCTGAATAGAGACTAAGCCAAAGGAAAATGAATGAATGACTGAATAAATGAATGAATGACCATATTAACAGCTGACTATTAAAGAGTGACATCCAAGAGTAATTGCATGAAATGCAATGAAAATTAACTGTATTTATTTGATAAAAACGGCAAAAACAGTAATATTTAAAATATTGCATTGTATTTTTAAGTAGATTTTATTATTATTATTATTATTATTATTATTATTATTATTATTATTATTGTTGTTGTTGTTGTTGTTGTTGTTGTTGTTGTCATTTGTTTTAAATATGCAATACATCCCTAATATTGTAACAATAATATATACTTACATAATAAAATAAATAAAATAATGAATAAAAATAAAACAATGACAATTTTGTTTCTAAGACTAATATTTATCATCAAAGTTTTTAGTGTTTCTCAAAGTATAATTTAACTTTGGTTTACATTTTTACATTTTATTCATCCTAAATCAAAATATTTATTGTGGTCAAGAAAAAAAATTACATTTGTAAAGTAAAACCAAAGTAAAACCTAGATTCTTTCTATGTAGACCGTACATTTGTTTGGGTTCATTTTTTTTTTTTTTTTTTTTTGCTTTAAGTCAAACTGAACAAAAATTTGCTTTTTAATTAATTAGGAGGGCTTCACGGTGGTGCAATGGATGGCACTGTCGTCTCACAGCAAGAAAGTCGCTGTTTCGAGCCTCAGCTGGACCACTTGGCATTTCTATGTGGAGTTTGCATGTTCTTTCCATGTTTGCGTGGGTTTCCTCTATGTGCTCCGGTTTCCCCCACAGTTCAAACACATGCGCTATAGGGGAATTGAATAAGCCAAATCGGCTTTAGTGCATGAGTGTGAATAAATGAGTATGGATGTTTCCCAGTGTTGGGTTGTGGCTGAAAGTGCATCCGCTGCCTAAAATATATGCTGGATAAGTTGGCGGTTCATTCCGCTGTGGCGACCCCTGATTAATAAAGGGACTAAGCCTAAATAAAAATGAACTAATTAATTAGTTAATTGATTACGAATAAAAAAAGGTTAAAATGAGAATCAATAACTTTCCCTTAATCTAATTTTAAAATAGTACTTTAAATGAAAGACAGATAGCTTCACCAGCTTCATTGTGTAGTCATACAGTATTTCTCATATAAAAAATAATAATCTAAAAGGTCAAAAATCTCCTTTTAACCCTTTTAAAATGAAGCACGCCGCATGTTGACCTATGGGTTTTCACCCAAGCACAGGATAAAGCAGCAGGAATTACATTTCTTTAACTGTATCCTAAAAAAATGATTGAAATTGGCTGTAGAGCAGAGCAGTGAAATGACATCTGTTTACAACCAATCCTTAACCGAAGCTTTCCTGACTGCAGTTTGACAGAAATTACAAGCGACCAGAGATGCAAGCACTCCGAAAAGAGGAATCGTTTTATGAAATGAATTCTGCCAATCTTCCAGAAGGAACATCATTTCTAGCTTATATTCACGCTTGAAAGAAACTAGCCTGGAGGAAGAGAAAAATCAAAATATCTCCATTGTATTCTCCTGCTTCTCAAATGATTCCCCTGAAGGAAAAAGATCTCAACAATTTCTCAAACTTTTCAAAGTATGCAATGAAAAGTCAAAGATCTTAAAGGGCCTGTTCACAACTAGTATGTTAGTAGTGATCTTAAGGCTTTTATAAATGAACACTAACCCAGACAATATATCACATTAAACTACTAAAAATGTTCATAAAAGGCACTTTCAAACTTTTCAGGGTTAAAATTTGTTGGAAAAAAGTCTCATAATGCAATTTAAATCATAAATAAATTAGGAAAAAAATAAAAACATGAATCACAAAATAAGGAAAACTGCTAATTCCAGTATATTTATCAAGTCTTTTTGTCTTGAAAAAATATCTATATCTTCACAGGATCCACAAGACTCAAATAAATCTGAATCCCAACGGCCTCTTCTGAATGTATGCATACTGTATGCACAGTATGTGTACACTCAACGGCCACTTTATTAGGTACAACTTACTAGTACCTGGTTGGATCCATTTTTCCTCCAGAACTGCCTTAATCCTTTGTGGCATAGATTCAACAAGGTACTGGAAAAATTGCTCATGATTTTGCTCCATATTTGCATGATAGCATATAGCAGTTGCTGCAGATTTGTCGGCTGCACATCCATGATGCAAAAATCCTGTTTAACCATATACCAAAGGTGCTTTATTGGATTGAGATCTGGTGACTGTGGAGGCCATTTGAGTACAGTGAACTCATTGTAATATTCAAGAAACCAGTCTGAGATGATTCACACTTTATGACATGGTGTGTTGTCCTGCTGGAAGTAGCCATCAGAAGATGAGTACACTGTGGTCATAAAGGGATGGACATGGTCAGCAACAATACTCAGGTAGGCTGTGGTGTTGACACAATGCTCAATTGGTACTAATGAGCCCAAAGTGTGCCAAGAAAAATATACACCGTTACACCACCACCACCAGCACCAGCCTGAACTGTTGATACAAGGCAGGATGGATCCATGCTTTCATGTTGTTGATGCCAAATTCTGACCCGAGCATCTGCAAAAATGGAGACTCATCAGAGCAGGCAACGTTTCTCCAATCTTCTATTGTCCAGTTTTGGTGAGTCTGTGTGAATTGTAGCCTCAGTTTCCTGTTCGTAGCTGACAGGAGTGTCACCCGGTGTGGTCTTCTGCTGCTGTAGCCCATCTGCCTCAAGGTTGGACGTGTTGTGTGTTCAGAGATGCTCTTCTGCAGACCTTCGTTGTAACGAGTGCTTATTTGAGTTCCTGTTGCCTTTCTATCAGCTGGAACCAGTCTGGCCATTCTCCTCTGACCTCTGGCATCAACAAGGAATTTGCGGCCACAGAACTGCCGCTCACTGGATATTTCCTCTTTTTCAGACCATTCTCTGTAAACCCTAGAGATGGTTGTGCGTGAAAATCCCAGTAGATCAGCAGTTTCTGAAATACTCAGACCAGCCCGTCTGACACCAACAACCATGCCACGTTTAAAGTCACTTAAATCTCCTTTCTTCCCCATTCTGATGCTCGCTTTGACCTGTAGCAGATCGTCTTGACCATGTCTACATGCCTAAATGCATTGAGCTGCAGCCGTGTGATTGGCTGATTAGAAATTTGCGTTAACAAAACAAGTGTACCTAATAAAGTGGCCGGTAACTATATAACTCTTATGTCTGTTTTTATCCAAAGTAAAACTCATGTTGTAAAGCTTTTGAAATGTGCTATGGAAATAAACATTACTTACTTTTTTACTTACCAGTGTAAACCTCTCAGCAGTCAGGCTGCATACAAAAGGACACGTCTATAATTAGCATTATTCCAAGAAATAAAACGCAATATTTTTCTCTGTGGCAGAATTACAGTGCTCTGGGTTGTGGTCAGGTCTTTGTAAGCAGGAGACTCTGTGTGTTTTCAGTGCTTTACAGCCTGTCCACAGCACATAAAAGAACTCCACACTTCCCTTAATGGAGACATAAAGCTTTCCAAAAGGTGCCTCTATTTTAATGACCGGTATGCATCATCGCGACAGTGGCCGCGGGCTCGCTGAAACCTCCCGCTTCAATGAATCGCCACATACAGTATGTATCGCAAAAGATCTGCTAGTGCAGCGTGCCCTTTAATTAATGTTCAGGGGGATTTGACCAAAACTACTAAAAGTGCCTGAGCGAGAGTTAAAAGTTGACGTGAAATCAAAGGAAAAGATCTGTTTATTTACTCAGAGTTTCCGGACTGAGCTACATTTACATTTAGCAGGCGCTTTTGGAGACTTACAATTGAGGAGGCATTCAGCAATTCAACAAGAAGAGGGAATACACACAATTAGTGCTGCTAACATACAAATGAACAGTTATGCCGAGTTCAGACTGCAGGATTTTCGAAGTAGTCGCGGCACTATGCTTTCACACTGCATATCTGGCCAAGCATTTCCTGGCTGATGTGTTTACACTGCAAGATGGATCATTAAATATAATTTGGGAAATATTTTAAAAAGCACAGAAATAATTCAGCTGTAATACAACCACAATCAGTACTGGCACCCCCCAGGGGTGTGTCCTCTCCCCACTGCTCTTCTCCTTGTACACAAATGACTAGACTTAAAAGGACTCCTCTGTCAAGCTCCTGAAGTTTGCAGACGACACCGCACTTATCGGTCTCATTCAGACAGACGAGTCTGCTTACAAACAGGAGGTTAACGAGCTGTCTGTCTGGTGCAGTCACAACAACCTAGAGCTCAATACAATCAAAAGAGTGGAGATCAGGCCCGTGCAGAGACCATCGTAGTAGTGTTGTTGTTGTTGTTGTTGTCGCGCGCGTTCTGATCAGCTGTGTTGCGTACTGTAAAGCGGGGGGAGGGGTGGGTTGAGCGCGCGTACTCAAGAGCCGTGTTGTCGCGCGCCTACTGAAGGGCGGGACGGAGCGTGTGTCGCGTCGCGGGGGCACTTTTGATCATTTTGGAAGGGCACTTTATATCCAAGACTAAAAAGGATATGTGCACTGCACAGGTTGAGCCTTATGTATGCACATGCCTGGTGGAGATGATAGTGGACTTCAGGAGAAACCGCCCTGCTCTGCACTTATAGAGATCTAGCAAAAGGGCTGTCAAAATCACTCTGGACCCCTCACACCCAGCACACTGCCCTTTTGAACTGTTACCTTCTGGTCGATGCTACAGAGCACTGCGCACCAGAACAGCCCGACACAGAAACAGTTTCTTCCCTCAGGCAATTAATCTCATGAACACTTGATGATGATAATAATTGTGGAACCAACATCACTACCTGCCATACACTTTAATACACAAATACACTTATTTACCAACTCACTTTACATGCCAATTTGCACATAACAGCTCTACATAATTTCGCGGCCGCGAATACGTCATTACATGAAGACAAAAATGACATATTTGGATGAATTATACCTTATGAATACAGTATGAAACTCTTTCAACACCATGTAGTGTTGGAGCTAAACTATGCAGGACACCGGCTCTCCAGGACCGAGTTTGCCCAACCCTGGAATAGTGGGTCGAATCGAATCACAATCTTTTTTCGATTAATCATGCAGCTCTAATATAAATGTTCATACACTTCTTTTAAAAACCAAAATATTAAAAACTTTCAAGGGTTTAAGATGCTGATGACCAGTAAACACGTCATTACAGTCTTGTGAAAAGCCTCCACTGCCCGTTTGGCTCATTTCTGAAGCATATTTGTGTAAAGTGCCAGTGGAGATTGGAAGTGAAGCTGTTTGGTGATTTGGCAAAGCAGGCTTGTGCACAGAAAAGTGCAGTGAGCAGCCGAACGGAGACCTTTTGAGGGTTTCTTTAACACTGCTCCATATGGCTAAAGCCCTCAGTCACGCTGGCATCTCCCTGCACTGCTGACGGCACCATTTACAGGTGGCGGAAACACATGAGGCATATCGGCATAAAGCAAGAGTCGATTGTTCTCCAGAGTTGTCATTTCAGCTGTTTGTCAAAGTTTACAGCCTGTGCGGTTGAACAGGGGTTCAAGGGTAAAAGGCATCTGGGGTTTAAACCTTTATTTAGTAGCCATATTAGCAGACAGACCAAAAAAAAACTGGGAAAGTTCTGACTTTACAACCACCTAAAAGAACTAGTAGGTGGCTCAGTGGTTAGCACGGTCGCAAGAAGGTCGCTGGTTCGAGTCCTGGCTGAGCCAGTTGGCATTTCAGTGTGGAGTTTGCATGTTCTCCCTATTGGTGTGGGTTTCCTCTGGGTGCTCCGGTTTCAAACACATGCGCTATAGGTGAATTGGATATACTAAATTGGCCGTGGTGTACAAGTGAGTGTGTGAATGAGAATGTTGGATGTTTCCCAGTACTGGGTTGCAGCTGGAAGGGCATCTGCTGTGTAAAAGGTACCAGAATAGTTGGTGGTTCATTCCGCTGTGGAGATCCCTAATAAGTGAATGGATTAAGCCAAAGGAAAATGAATACCAAAGCAATACGAAAAAAAATGACCACTAGGTGTCACTGTAGATATGAGTTTCAAAGTGTATCAAAGCTTCGACACATTCACTGTTTCAGTGTTTCACAAAGCCTGGCTCTGCTAACTCATCCAATAAAACCAGCAATGGTAAGGCAAGTGTAATCAGTGCTCATTAGTAAACAGTTTCAGCTGTGACTGGCAAGGCATGATGGTATTTGTAGTCCTGGTGAATGTCTGGTGGAGTGTACATATAGCTGGAGTGCCCTCTAGTGAGTCTGATGGGTACTCTAGATAATGCTTGTGACATGTATAAACAACATTTGAATAATAATATCCAAAATACCTGAATAAAAAAAACACTCAGAACAACTATATGCAAATGCATAGAAATTAAAATAACGGGAGTATTTAAAGAGGAACATCATTCAAAGTGAACTACAACAGTGTTTAAAAGGAAAAACTCTGCTTAAGTTCATCAGTGCAGATTATTTGTTGGTGAAATACTGTGTAAGATGTTGTGCCTGTTCTCAATTACAGAGCTGCGAGAGATGGGATTGTTTGTATTCAGAAACACAAGTGATCTGAGCGAACACACAATGTAATTCATCG
The DNA here is from genome assembly GCF_052040795.2 of Danio rerio. Lineage (NCBI taxonomy): Eukaryota > Metazoa > Chordata > Actinopteri > Cypriniformes > Danionidae > Danio > Danio rerio. The sequence continues at coordinate 3,155,431 of NC_141021.1, read as the reverse complement.
CTAATGCGGAGGAGAGACCCACGGCATGCAAATTACAGCTCGAGTCAGTCTCGGGCCTTATGTTTGTTTATTCCTACACGCTGCCCGTTAATGATGTACGACTGCGGCATATCATCATTTAAGATAATGGAGTCTGCTATTATTGCTCATGATTAAACACCAGGCAGTCAGAAGACATTGTAAGATCACATACAAAATGGAAAAGACCTTGAAAGCTCGCTTCGGATTAACAGGCCAAACTTTTCACACACAGATGCATTGCAAATATGATATTAAAATGACTGGTAACACTTTGCAATGATTAGTATTTGTACTGCTATTGCATTCATTATTAATCTAATGCTAATGGGTTTGCTCATTTCCACTGATAAAATCTAAAGTTTATTTGTTTATGTTAATTAATGTATTGTGGACTCATATGAGCAAGTGTGCATTTATTAACACTAACAAAGGTTAATAATAGCTATAATATATATCGCCCATGCTGAATGCATGAACTAATGTTAACAAATTAGACCTTTTTGGGACATGTAAATAAAAGAAAAATTCCTGAAAAGATAAATAACCATATTTCTAAAGCTGCCGTTGACTTGAAAACGTCACCGGATGTTGGTGACAACCAAAGAAATCCATACATGCAAAGAAAACAAATCTAATTAGTCTACAAATGAAGTTATGTGTAATAAAATGAAATGGCGCAGGGAGTATTGAACACATGAAGAAAGGAAGGTGTATTCTGGCAGTGAAAGCCCAGACAGCAGCTGAAATCTCTCAGTAGTTCTTCAGCAACTCTCTGCCCTCCCTCAGTGTAAATAAACATCAGCTGCTTCAGTCCGACATCTACATTAGAAGCAGGATGAAGATGAAACCAGGGTGGACATTTTAGCAACGCAATGATAAAAAACACAAAAACAACCACCAGTAACTTACAGTAGAAATGAAGAACAGCAACTCACATCATTATAACAAACTTACACTTTGGTGCTGCTGAATGTTTGATTCTGATTGGCTGAAGAGCATTAGCTGTCATGCAGTTCAGCTCAAACTGGCTACAACACCTGGCTGGAAGTTTCTAGTAACCCTCAAGACATTGATTAGCTTGTTCCGGTTGGTGTGATTGAACTCTACAGGACAGTGACCCTCCAGGAGCTGAATCTGACACCCCTGAGGTGTGCAATTATTTTCAGAGAAACACACAGCAAAGGTAGTTACAGAAAGAATTTGACTGCATTATACAGTAGTTCGCCAGATGATTTCAGTTCCTTCAATTGACTTTGCAGCATAGAAAAAAAATGCAAAAGAACCAAAACTCACAACCTGACCACACACTGGAACATGTGAAGCTACTGTGTCTTACGTTTAATGTAAATTTTTACATTGGGCTAAGTGATTTATTCAACTGATTCAACAATATTTTATCTTTAAGTCGATGTATATTCTTTCCTTAAGAATAAACGTTTTGATTATTATTAAAATACATTTGTTTGGGTTTGCAGTAGATGCCAACCTTTCAGTAATGGTCCAAAAGGCTTTAGCTTTTACTACTTTAATAGCGAGACGTCTCATTCTTTTAAAGTGGAAACATGTCACTCCACCATCTTTTGATGCATGGATAAAAGAAGTGTTTACTTGTATTAAATTGGAAAAGATAGACTATCACTTACTGGTTCTTTAAAGACCTTTGACAAGTTGTGGCGCCCCTTTTTAGATTATCTACTAGCAAACTCTCTTGATTCTGAAACTGAGCAATAACATAGGAATAAAAACATATTTATTATTTATTTTCATCTTATTTAGTTATTTATTTATTTAATTTTTTTTATATCATGGTTAATTATTAATTTTATTTATTATTATTATTATTTTATTTTTATGTTTTTTTTTTTTTTTTTTTTTTTTTTTTTTTCAACAGAGGCTGTTGAGGGAGGGAAATGTTCAACTGGGGTTGGGGTAGGGTAAACACTAACATGGATGGATAATTATAAAATGACTGTTATGGTTGATATTCCATGTAAAAACCTAATAAAAGAAATTTGAAATAAAATACATTTGTCATTTTCAATCAAGTCGAAACTATAATTTGAGTTTGACACCCCTGGTTTATCCATTTCCCCTATAGCGCATGTCTTTGGACTGTGGGGGAAACCGGAGCACCCAGAGGAAACTCAAACCAACACGGGGAGAACATGCAAACTCCACACAGAAACACCAACTGACCCAGCCAGAGCTCAAACCAGCGACCTTCTTGCTGTGAGGCTACAGTGTTAACCACAGAGCCACCGTGTCGCCCTGATCTAAGGCAAAAAAAGGCCATTTTCTACTTTGTACTAAAGTAAAAAATATAGTTTGAGGAAACCGATTGCAAAAAAACATTTAAGTTCAAAAACTAATTCTAATGAGTACTGTGAGCTTAATCCATTTGAGTAAACGAAGCAATTTGAGCACAGTAAAACCCAATAAATAAAGAGAACTCAAACCAACTGAGTACTGTAAAACCCAATGAGTTGAGGTAACTTAAACTGTTTGAGGAAACCAATTGCTACAAACCATTTGAGTAAAAAAAAATCTATATGAGTACTGAGAACTTACTCCATTTAAGTTGAAGTAATGAGGTATTTAATTAACTCATTAACCTCAACACTGAAGACTCCTTTCCTCTGCACACGACAAACGACAAGCGATAGACTGGAAGTCATTCATTTCCAATGGAGAGTAGTCCGGGAGTTCCGATCATCTCCATATGAGGAATATTCAGATCCGAATTGATCCGTTAAAATATTTGAATTCCTGCGACTAGACCATATGCGACCGGCATTCATTCAACCATAGTGGACGCACAGAGAATAAAGGCTTGTGCTTTTGCACTCCTTTATTTCGAACACTGCAAGAACAGCTTCTCTCCCATTATGCACGACAACATTGAAAAGTCTGTGAGACTGCCACAGGGGGGCGTATTCCGACAGTCGTGTTCAAATGTCGTGTGCAGTGGAAAAGTGGCTTGACTTCAAAACTCTTTTTAAATGAGTAGAATTAACTTTCAGTAAATTAAGAGTCAACTACACTCATTTCATTTGATGAAGTTGACTATTGGGTTTTAAAGTTGGGGTGGGCTGATAGACGATGCCATCGTCTATCACCGATGGTCAATAGACAACACAATGCTGAGCCCTTCTCCCCGCCCCCGTCGCAAACCCGCTCGCGAAAAATACTGACTTAGGCCTCGTTTACACTAATACATCTTAGTGTTAAAATGGCATTTTAGAACAAAAATTATCCACATCAACACCTTGTTTTACCTAGCATTTCCGAACAGCCCTCCGTCTGCTGAAAACGTGACCACACAGACAAACAGAGACACACACACACAGCCACAGACTGTCATGCGCTCCTCTGAGCTCCAAAGAAGAGCAGTGCACGTCGGACAGTTGCTAAATGTGATTTTTAGACAAGAATAAGAATACTTCCGGAAGTTCCGGGAGTCTCTACGCATTTGCGGCACTCATAATGGGCGCAAACGAGTGATAATCTCCCAGAAATCGTGCGTCTCCCTCTCGGCCCTCAAATACTGTAAGTCCCGCACCCTTTTCACCCCCGTATCCCTCCTCGCTCTTCTGACAAGTCGCACGCACTCTGTTGCCAAATTGGTCGACATTGCCCAACCCTATTTCACAGTGTACAAGTGTAAATATAAACAACTAAGTAAAACCTTTTATGAACAACGTATAAAAAACACTATTTTACCAGATAACCTTCTGTAAGAATTTAGACATTCGAGAGAAGCTTTTTATTTATTTATTTATTTATTGTTTACAAGCTGTTTTAAAGTAAATCCTACACCTTATTTTGTTCCGTGCAATGCAAGCTGCTCTGCAAATGCGATTAATAAACAAGCAGATATGAGAGATGCATTATAATCAAGCATTATTAATGGTTGTACAAGATTTGCATATAAATTTAGCACTCCTCACATATTCCAACAACACAGATGTGTATCAAACAGCACAACAATACTACGATTTTGTTCCAAAACCGCTATCTAGCGAATGCTGACAAGCAGATACTCGCAACTAGCGATTTGTGTAAATGATTGTGACAGTGGATCAATGGCGGTGAAGGTGATTCATTTGGAGCGAGTGGTTATTGACTGTGTGATTGCGGCGGGTGTGAAAACACTGGTCTGGGCAGGCCAAGACGTTGATTAGTCATAGAATTAGCCGAGGTTCAGCTTTCCGAAACGCATCCATCTCTGCCAGAGCGCCGACCGCACACACACTGTATGGCTCCGGAGGCTCAGGTGGCCCCGTCCTGAAGCTCTGATCTGGGCTGATAAATGACCCTTCAGTCGGAAGCATCATCTTCAGCACTGCAGCAGAACAACTACAGCATCTGTGTCTTTCTGCTTGAAAACACTGACGCGTGACATGTTCATCTACGGCAGGAGGGTGTACAATAAATTTGAAATGCTTCTGTTTAGAAACGACAGACTCTTTGAAGAATCAAACAACAGTCAAATATGTAAACTATTCGCATACTACACTGACAAAAAAATCTTAATTGGATTTACTACATTTATTTTAAGGTAAGTGGTTGCAAACAATTTATATGAACTTAATTTAAACAAACTAATTAAGTTGAACATTACTAAATTGTATTTGTTTGTTTACACACTCTAAAAATATTGTTTAGACAAAACAAAAAAAATTAACACAACAGTTTGCATTTATATATTCAAGTTACAACAACATCTAATAAAATGAGGTTCAGGCAACAAACTTTATTGTTTTAGCCAAATCTTTTCCTCTTCAGTCAGAGGCATTTTTACATAGCAGAAAAAAAAAATTGAATTTTTAAGTCGAGTACTTAAAAAAATTGGTTGTTTCAATTAGTCTTTTAAATTAAAAATTGAAAACAAATCCAGTGTTATGTACATGTATTTAAGTACGTAACACTGGATTTGTTTTCAATTTTAATTTAACGTTTTCAAGTTCAAAACCTCAAATAAATTAAGTAGCTGAAATTGTTTAATAGTTTGTTTTTTTAAATTTACTGTTCATGCTTTATTATACATATATTTTACATTTAAAAAATATTATTTACATAATTTTTAACATTTTAATCAATATAAACGTTATTTTTGACACATTATTTAATATATATGTGACTAAAAATAGCTATTAATTATTTACATTTTTTGATGGGGCCAGTGTAAATTTTGGCAGGGCAAGTAAAAATCTGAACCACTGGCCTGATCGGACCAGTAGAACAAAATCCTTAGCGTTGAACCCTGATTTGCTTAATTTAACACATTTTATTCCTCAAGCCATGTTGTCAGTTTTCTAAACGTTGCCAGTATGTTCTGACTCATAAAGTCTTAACATGACACATGCAAACCTTAATCTAACATTAAGATTTAATTTCTGGAAATGCATGCAAATTAGCGCATAATTAACAAGATAATTGCATATTTTATTATTTAAACATATCTACTTTTCTACAGAAAAGTTGACTTATTGTAATCACTCATGAAGATATCTATTATCTATTTTAGTATCAGTTGTGTGTGTTTTTTCATGCCTTGCTTTCAAATACAATTAGTTTGACATTTGACTTGTGTAATTTGCTCATGTGTGATTGCAGCTAAAGTCTCCAAATCCTTTCCAGGGTGCAGTTTTATAAAATATGACATCTGTTGCACATAATCGAGACACTAGCGTCTAATTTCAATAATGAAAACCAGTGAAAAATCATTGGAAAACAATAAAAGTGCAAAGAGAAAATCCATGTGGGACTGTGCTAATTTTTCCGAGGGTTTTTTTGAGACTTCTGTCATGAAATAGCCAAGGGAATTTACAGATGGCTGAGCACATGGGAAGCTTGTCCCCACGGCAGGCCACGGTAATGAATACCGCTGAGAATCATGGCAACTTTACCTCCTGCACGGGTGCATTCTGGGAGATCTGCCCCCTGTACCTTTATATGACTAAGAAAAAACAACTGAGATGACAGTGTGGTTTTATTTTGCATTCAACAACAAGCGTGACCTTCTGAGACTGGATAGATTATGATGGTGGTGTTCATGTCCTTGTTTCTGTGTGATGACGAATGCACAAACTTCTTTCTCCGTTTAATGTGCACAATTACAGCCTGATGACTGACTCAACCAATGGAGTGAATCAGAGCGAGACCGCAGAGTCAACTTTTTATTACTACTTCTCTAGTAGACGCACTGGGAAAGGGCGGCACGGTGGCTATATGGTTAGCACTGTCACCTCACAGCAAGAAGGTCGCAGCTTCGAGTCCCAGCTGTGCCAGTTGGCTATTCTGTGTGGAGTTTGCATGTTCTCCGTGTTGGTGTAGGTTTCCTCCGGTTTCTCTCACAGTCCAAACACATGTGCTATAGGGGAACTGATGAACTAAATTGACCATAGTGTATGAGTGAGTGTGAATGAGAGTGTATGGGTGTTTCCCAGTACTGGGGTTTTTCAGTGTACAACAGAAATGACAGAAATAGTGTGCTATTATGGACATTGCATTAGAAACTCTCTGCAAACACACTCATGTAGATACAAATAGTCTGGTAGCGTACGTGTGTGTTTCATACTTTGATTTCCAGCAATAGAGCTGACTTTAAATGTAAATGATGTTGCAAAATTTATTAGATTAAATTAGGTTTAGATAAGGGTTGGGCCGGTAGACGATGCCATCGTCCATTGTTGATGGTGGATAGACATCACTATGCTGAGCCGGCTTTGCAATCCTCCTCCCCGCCCCATCGCAGCAGCAGCCCGCTCGCGAAAAACACACACTCAGGCCCCATTTACACTCATATGTCTTAGTTTTAAAATGCCATTTTAGAACGAAAACCATCCACGTCCACACTGTTTATAAAAACATAAAGCTTTAAAGGTTCACGAAACACCAAAACACATGTTTTGAGCTGTTGACAGTGGTATATGTGTCCCACACTGCTAAAAACACTATTAGGACGCCTATATTTCACTAAAAAGTGTAAATTGGTTGTTTTTGCGTTTTTTCAAGCAAATTCGTACTTCCTGTTTGAAACTAATTTTTGAAGCTGCGTCACGGTCATGAGATAATAGCGTGTATTCCAGCGTGCAGACTGGACGTCTGTGCCAGAGTGAGTCTTATTACGTCTTACAGTGTGTTGCATTAATGCATGAGTAAGGCTTGGTTCAAACCAATCAGCGTGCTCTATTGTGCAACTTCATTAATATTCATTGCTGTCACAGTGTTTAAACGACAGAGACGCCACGTTGTGTTGGCAAAACAAGCGTGAAGTGTTGCTTTTATTGTTTGCTGCAGTGAAGTTTCGTTTTCATTTTCTCTCTGTGAGAGCTCAGCTGGCGTCACGTGTGGATTAACAGTGTACGCGACGCTCGACAACAATAACTTACGTGTCTAAGGAGGATTATTGTTTACCTGAGAGCTGTTCTCATCTGCAAACGCTGAGATCCGGATTCGCTTGTAGTCTCCTCTACATAAAGACGCGGCTCTAGTTGCTGGTGATTGTCCTGTCTCTACAGATTTGGTAAGTGAGCGACCAGTGCTCTTTGTTTATTCAGTTTGTATTTTATTCGTATCAAACAAACTATTGCACCGAGTGTAAACAAGTTAGCACTAACAGTTACAATTAAACTATAACCTCGTGTTGGATTTTGTGACCGGAATAACACACGCGGCTTTCTGACACTACCTGCCGTGTGCATCTAAGTTTCCGGGAAATGCTGAGTTTTTTTTCTCTCATTCGCCGTGCGGTATCAAACATTGCATGAAAAATACACGCTTAGAGCAGTTCCTCGAATCAAATATCTCGTTTGTCGGGAGGGACATGATGGAATTCCCTGAATGAAAGAGAAAATCGACAGTTAAAGTCCACCATTTAATAATTTGGCAAATAATTTGCCTACAGATGTCCATGTAAACACAGTCACATTGTCCGCTGTGGTTGTGTGTTTTGACTCTGAAATTCAGCGCGCCCAAATAGACACTCCCACACCAAGCCTCTTTTCTTTCTCCGACACTCCCCCCTAAACAGAGCTGGACACGCCCACTTTTCTGACTTTTTCCAAAGTAGAGGTGTGAAAACACACTGCTGAAACGAGGGGGTTTCATGGCCCTTTAAACACCTTAGTGTTGTGTTATGTCTACATGCCTCCTCATGCAGCCCTGGTTATGTGGTCTGACATGTAAGAGTTCTCTACTGTTCAGTGCAAAACTTCTTGAACTCAGCCCAGTATTTGCACCACTCTTAAAAGACGCACCTTTGTCTGAGCATTGATATTCAGCAGCTCTGGAAGCAGCGGGATCTGCATTTCCCCGTTGGCCTGCGTCTCTTCAGAGCGTCATTAGCATGAGTGAGCAGCAAGCAAATTGGCAAGTCACTGTTCTGAATGCAGATTTGCTGAAGGTAAGCTAGTGCACTCATAGAGTCCCATTAGGAGAGCCGGGGCTGAAACAGCGCACCACAGGACATTGGGTTCGTGGTATGGAAATGCTCTCCTTCATTTGGGTGATAAAGAAAAAAAAATAAAAAATCTTCATCAGTGTGGCTAATGGAGGCAATGTGATCCGGAGGCAGTGTGGCCAGGCGCCTTCCTCAATTACTGTCTCCAAAGTGCCATGGAAAAAAGCGAGGATAGGGTGGGACAAGAGAGTATCCATAGATGTGGATTTATTAATGCATGCATTAGCTCAAATGATCGCCGCATTCGCCATTGGGAGAAACTGCAGGGCGAGACTCGTGCTTTGCATGTTCATTCTCAGTCACATTAATCCAGATGCACTGAAAAGTTTTGGGCACTGAAATGTTGACACTAAAACAAGTGTTCATCCTTTTTGAATGATTGAAAATGCGTATGGCTCATACAGCATTACACTACCTGACAGAATTCAAACCTAAGTTTTAGAAACAGCAAATAATAACTTGACTTTGAGTTACCCATTTGGAATCAGAAGTGGCTTATATGAAAGGCAAAGGCCTCTAGATTACGCTTATTTTGGCCAAAATGAAATATGGTCATGCCTTGATATTTAATGATTTTATCAGGACAGTAAGGTCTTTAAGAACTTTGCTTAGACAAAAGTCTCATCACTGAACAGAAATAATGTCCAGTATAGAATATAAAGTCCTGCTGCAGTGGAGACAGAATGATTATTGTGTCTGACTCCATCATGAGCTTGGAGGACTGCATCCATACATCTCTGCACTGACTCAAATCACTGATTAATAAAGTCATCTGGAATGAAGAAGAAAGCGTTCAGCAGGACTCCCAGAGCTCATCAAGAATCTTTAGATTCATCTTCAAAGCCTCCTCCATCTTACACCACACATGCTCAATAATGTTCACAACTGGTGACTGGGCTGGCCAAACTTGTAGCACCTTGACCTTCTTTGGGAACTTTGGAGGCTGAAATATGAGGAGCGCTATCCTGCTGAAGAATGTGTATTGCAGATTGTATCTGTAGATCTCTCGCACGCCCCCATACTGAATGTAACCCCAAACCATGATTCTTCCTTGACCAAACTTGATTGATTTCTGTGAGAATCTTGGCTCCATGCTGGTTCCAGTTGGTCTTCTGCAGTATTTGTGATGATTGGGATGCAGATCAACAGATGATTCATCGGAAAAACCTTCAATCTTCTGACAATTTTCCAAATGATTAACTAGAAGTCAAGTTATTATTTGTTGCTCTTACAACTGGGATCGACGACAAGCCTTTTGTCAGGTAGTGTAGGTAAAATATTAGGCTAGCATCTTTATTTTAACACCTATTACATTCAGTTAGTCAAAATAGTGCACCCTTGCCTGCTTACTAAGTCATTCATTAGCAGCATCCATGTGTTGTTGTTGTTCTTTATGGATATCGAGGATGTGTAACGTCACAAGCATGAACAAACAGCACATGCTCCACATCACTATTTAAAACTGCTGATTTCTCTGAATTTGGACATGGTTAATTTTCATTTGCCATAATATAGACCTTTTTCATGGCTGCTGCATGGAGGGCGCCATAGCGACCAGCGTCTTCCGGTAGAATGCTAAAAACTTCTGTTCACAGCGTGTACAACTGGTAATTTGCGCTCCGAAAATGGGTTTCAATAACGTTTTTAATGGATAACAGTGTTTTTGTGACGCACAACTTAGAAATGTGTGTGTTAAAGCCGTTATAATCTGTCACATGTGGTTCAAGCGCGTCAGAAATACGAGAAAAACGTTCTCCTAGTTTCTGCCGTCAGAAATACAGTGTGTGTGTGCGTTCCCGGCCTGTCAGCTGTTAGCTCAGCGGCTCTTTAACACACACACACACACACACACACAGAGAGAGAGAGAGAGAGAGAGAGAGAGAGAGAGAGCAAACCAGAGTACTGGCATGAAACTTAACAGGTATGAAAGTCGTACAATTTACAAAAATGAGCAATAAAAGTCTGTTATTGATCCTCTGCTGCTGATTTGCTGTTCATTCTAATCGCGAGCCGTTTGTGTTTTATTTTGTGTGTTGTTTTTACTACAGTTGTGTTTTTCTGTCATTTGGAAATGACACTAGCCTAGATTTTCACTTTGTCACAGTTATCAAATCAGTGTGTCAGTGGCACAGTACAGGCTACATGTGTGTGTCAAACATTTTGCTGAACTACATTTGTTTGGGCTGGTTATATATTTTAAATAAAGAAAAAAATGTTGACTTTAGCGATGACGAGGCTTCATTTAAACTGCAGAAGATGCCGTCTGACAATGAGGGGAAAACGCCTCACAGCAGCTGTTTTCCATCCTATTAGATCACATTTCTTTAAATGATCAGTCCAGGAGATGCTGCTGATGGACAACAGGATTAGTTCAAAGAGGATAAAAGCAGTTAAAATAGATTAAAACTATCGTTTCAAAGCTGTCCAAATGTGACTGTTTACACGCATCAGCTGCCGACCGGAAGTTCTTCACATTCTCCTTGCGCATACACGCAAAGCATAATAGATAATTTTGCGTTCCAAGAAAAAGGTCTATAAGAACACTGCAAGTCAACAAAATATATAACACTGATATTGTTTGGATATTTTAATTTAAAACATCAGGTTATGATGATATATGTGAAGCTCACCGTCAGCTAACTGACCTGTTATACAGTGCCATATTAGCTCACCTCACAAACCTCAAAACCACATACTGTATATATCTTCAGCCCTCACTGTTTGTCTTCTTGCTGTACACAGATAAAAATAAGTGGAATGCACAGAGCTGATTTCTAAGGCAACACTGTGAGCTATTATTTTTTTCAAATGTGATCAGTTTGTAGCAGATGTGTGTCTTTTAAAATGATTACTGTGAGGAGCAGCGGATGCACAGCACACCTGTTGCGTTCAATAGACATCTGAAGTGCTTGTTTATTAATGCTTCACCAACATAACTCATTCTATAATTATTTACATGAGAGGCATGCAGCTTGGCTCAAGTTCAACATAGTTTAGTGATGTGTATGGCGTGAACCAAAGTCATGATTGAAACTCAGTAATCACTTGTTTCTCGAAATAAAGCGAGACTACCCATGCATACATTTCTCTCAACTGATGTTAGCTAGTTGATCTCATTTGTGCTTAAATTGACAAGTTGTTGTTGTTGTTTTCTTAAGAATTGGTTTTCAGATATATTTAGGGAATATTTACTGCAGCTCCAAAACTGTACAAACGGCAGAAACAACCACCACCTCCAGAAATCTCCACTTCTGCATGTTCCAGAATCTCTAGATTTCTTCTTCTCAAAGCTCAAGAGAGCTACGTCTGCTCATGCTTCAAGACCTGAAAGAAGATCCAACTTCCTTAGACCACATCATCGAGGGCAAAAACAACCACCACCTCTAGAAATCTCCACTTCTGCGTGTTCCAGAATCTCTAGATTTCTTCTCAAAGCTCTTGGAAGCTAAGTCTGCTCATGCTTCAAGACCTGCATGAAGATCCAACTTCTTCCAACTACTACATCAACAGCAAAAACAACCACCACCTTTAGAAATCTCCCCTTCTGCATGTTCCAGAATCTCTAGATTTCTTCTCAAAGCTTATGGGAGCTAAGTCTGCTCATTCCATGCTTCAAGACCTGCATGAAGATCCAACTTCTTCCAACCACTGCATCAACGGCAGAAACAATAACCACCTCCGGAAATCTCCACTTCTGCATGTTCCAGAGACTACAGATTTCTCTTCTCAAAGCTCAAGAGAGCTAAGTCTGCTCATTCAATGCTTCAAGACCTGCAAGAAGATCCAACTTCTTCCAACTACTACATCAACAGCAGAAACAACCACCACCTCCAGAAATCTCCACTTCTGCATGTTCCAGAATCTCTAGATTTCTTCTCAAAGCTCAAGAGGGCTAAGTCTGCTCGTTCCATGCTTCAAGATCTGCAAGAAGATCCAACTTCTTTTAACCACTGCATCAACGGCAGAAACATAAATATACCACATTCCAAACCCTCCAAGAGAGACCTTGACATAGTGTGTTTCAGTATATAATAATCTAATTATTTAGATGTTTATAACTGATGTTCAATAATGTCAAAAACTTCCTCAGTTCTTTTAGAAAAAAGTTTACCTCACGTAAACTTAATCACCTTCATGACTCGCCTATGCACTTTATTTATTGTACATTTAGTAATTTTAGTTACCCTTGTTTATTATTTTGTTAATAAATACACATTTATTAAAATTGTATCTTCCTTGTGTTGATAATTTGGCCAGATTATAAACACCTTTACTTTTGTATATTTCAACTAACAGTATTCATTCATTTATTCATTTTCTTTTTCGTCTTAGTCCGTTTATTAATCTGGGGTCGCCACAGTGGAATGAACCGCCAACTTATCCAGCATATGTTTTACGCAGCGAATGCCCTTACAGCTGCAACCCATCTCTGGGAAGAATCCATTGACACTCATACGGGCAATTTAGCCTACCCAATTCACTTGTACCGCATGTCTTTGGACTGTGGGGGAAACCCACATGAACATGGGGAGAACATGCAAACTCCACAAAGAAATGCCAACTGACCCATCCAAGGCTCGAACCAGCGACCTTCTTGCTGTTGGGCAACAGCACTAACTACCACCGTGCACTACCTAGCAGTACCTACAGCACTACCTACTACCACTACCACCGTGTCACCCTCAACAATATTTGATTATTAATTATTTGTACAGTAGAAGCTGTCTGGTGCCCTGTTTAAAAGGTGTTGCTTGTGTGTTATTTCTACATTAATTGGTGCACTCATTCAAGGCTAAAATATCAATATTAATATCAATACCAAAATATTGGTGATAACATTTAATAAATTCAATTATCACGACACAACATTGATGTAAAGTTTGTCTCTTTAAAAAAAAATGTGACTCTTTTAGCTTGATTCTCTTAGAAGACTAATTTAGTAATTGTGATCGGTTTGTGTGTTGGTAAGTTTGTATTTGTTTGTTTTTACATTTCTTCTTTCATTACAAAAATAGTTAATATATAATACAGTTATTACTTAACATTTTAGTCAACCTTTATTTGAACAACTGAGCTCAGAACCAAGCAAACACAAAAAAACTAATTAAATAAATAAATGCAAAGTCTTAACATTAAGACACTTTGGTCTAGGGATGCACTGATCCCGATACTTGGATCGGATATCGATTCGATGCCGCATATTTTAGCTGTGTCTGTGATGCATAAAGTGCCTAATTCACCCATCCGGCTGCGTAACGCATTCACTTATGCGCCGCTCTGTAAAATTATTCTCACAATAAGTTTCTGTTCTCTCATCCTTCGACTGAGTTTATTCTCCCGAGGGGAATACTTTAAGTGCATTCTACAAATACTTTGTAAAGCCTGGCTCATTGTGATCAAAGTAGTTGATTAAATTAATAAAAGTAAAACTGACGGGCGCAATAGGAATTAATTGGATAGATTACATTATCAGAAAGTAAAGAGCTCTTCATACGAATAGCCCACTAAATCACCCTCTGGAAGTGAATTTTTCATTCATTCATTTTCATTTTGGCTCAGTCCCTTTATTCATCAGGGGTCGACACACTATTTCAGCATATGTTTTACGCAGTGGTTGTCCTTCCAGCCACAAGCCAGTGCTGGGAAACACCCATACACACACAATCACACACTACAACCAATTTAGCTTATTCAATTCCCCTATAGCGCATGGGTTTGGGAAACCAGAGCACCCAGAAGAAACCCACGCCAACACGGGAAGAACATGCAAACTCCACACTGAAATGCCGGCTGACCCAGTTTGGACTTGAACTAGCGACCTTCTTGCTGTGAGGCCACAGTGCTAAGAGGCCACCATGACACTCAAGGTGAATTTTTTCCGTAACTATTTAATCCACATACTGTATTCCACAGAGCCACAGATGCATTCAGGTTACAGTTGTTTTCTTCTTGCTTGTTCTAAACAGGCAGGAGCAAAATAGTCATCCAGTTTGGGTGGTTGCTGTGAAATTATCAAACTCTCACTTCAGCTAGTGTTCTCATTCAAAGCAAACCGCAGTGTTCATTTGTCAGCGCTTCTAGCTTGTGGCCATGAGGCCGATAGGCATTGCTCCAGGTAAGCACACAGAGAGCGGTTAGTCACACGGGCATCCTCTAGGCTGTCTGACAGCGCTGATGGAGAGCCACAGATTTAGTCTTAGCCAAATAGGGCTTTAGTGAATTCCCACTGTTCTCCTCTGAAAGCCCTGAGCCCTGCTCCGGTGATTAGTCCACTTCCTTCAGAGCGGGACACAGTGACAGCGATGAGTCCATCATGGATTGACCCTGGTTCAGCTGATGTCAACACACACAGCCCAACGGAGCTGTTGAGAGTCGCAGTGCTGCCAAAGGTGTCGCAGGTATTTATGGGGACGTCCGGAGTGGAACAAAGGTGTGCTGCTACTATCTGTTTTTAGACATAGTGTGAAACGGTTTGCATTATGCAATGACGAACATCTCAAACTGTAACGTAGTAAAGTATGACATTAGTGTGCAGTTTAACTAGTGCCTATTTCAAAGTCCTGTGAATTTTTATAGACGTGTTAGTCTGTTAGTCTTAAGGATATCGATAAGCTAGTGTGCTCCAAAAAAGTGGGTAGCGCTGTCGCCTCACAGCAAGAAAGTCGCTGGTTCGAGCCCCGGCTATAGGTCTGTTGGCATTGCTATGTGGAGTTTGCATGTTCTCCACGTGGGTTTCCTCCGGGTGCTCCGGTTCCCCCACAGTCCAAACACATGTGCTATCGGTGACCTGGATGGACTAAATTGGCCGTAGTGTATGTGTGGGTGTGAATGCAAGAGTGTATAAGTGTTCCCCGGTGAAGGGTTGTGGCTCAAGGACATCCGCTGCGTAAAACACATGCTGGATAACTTGCCAAAAAATCCAAAAAAAAAATAAACCTCCTAAAGTTTGTAGTTTGTCACAAATTACTTGTGGACAATTGTGGAATCAACATTTTTTTGACGTCACACTTCAATTTCTTATTAAATCTTCTGACCAATCAAATGCTCTTCAGTATCTGACATGCATCCAGCGGGCAGCTAGCTCTCTGCAACTCTCACATGGTCTCCCACTGAAGCCAAGTTGGGCTGCGGCCGGTCAGTACCTGGATGCAAAACCAATGGGAAAGCTAGGTTGCTGCCGGAAGTGGTGTTAGTGAGACCAGCAGGGGGTGCTCAAACTGCAGTCTATGTTAGTCCTAATACCCCAGTATAGTGAAGGAGAATCTATACTGACGTTACACCAAGGTCCTGACTCTTTGTGGTTGTATAAAAAAAACCTAAGAGGGTAGGGGTTTAACCCCAGCAACTATATGTTTGCCCTCTCTTCGTGTTTCAGTTGAGATTATGTCAAACATCAAATAAAACTGCACATTTCAATGCACTTCACAGGACCTTTAATCTAAAGCAACTTACAAAAGGGAATCAAATGAAAGAGTCAGCTACACTGTCAGCTATATTTGTTGTGTGGTGTCAGGAACACAATAAGGCAATCGCTTTGAGTTGACAAATCAAAGCTATTGTGACACAAAAGAAGCTGTTTTGTTTTTGTTTTCCCTGGGAAATACACACTCATTCAGTCACACAGACACACACACACTCATACATCCAATTTAGATCAAGCAACTTCTCTATAGCGCATGTGTTTGGACTGTAGATGAAACCGGACCACCTGGAGGAAACCCACGCCAACACGGGGAGAACATGCAAACTCCACACACAAACGCCAACTGGCCCATCTGGAACTCAAACCAGCAACCTTCTTGCTCACACTTTACAATAAGGTTCCATTAGTTATTGTTAGTCTATGCAATTACTGTAAACAAACAATGGAGGATGTTCATGAATGAAAATAAAGATAAAAAATAATTAAAATAAAGATGTTTATTGATAACTCACGTACTATAAAAAAAATTCTAGCTGCCTAAATTTTTTTTTTGTTGAATCAAGTCCATTTTTCTAGTTATCCCAACTTACATCAATCAAACTGACCAGAAACATTAAGTTAAAAAAATGTATTAATTCAGTTTAAACCTGATTAACTTATTAAAAATAATTTAAAGCAACATCAAAATATTTGTTGTCTTGACTTGTTTACAATGCACTGCATAAACAGCACAGCTCTGGTTTTTAATAATGCATTAGTAAATGTTGAATTATGATTAATAAATACATTAACCAACACTAATGCACATTTATTTAGATTTTTAACCAGATATCCTGTGTTATCTCACTGTATTAAGAATGCAACAAGACAACACACACACAAAGCTATGTTTAATACCCACTACAAAGAGTCAAGTATAATAAATGCATTAGGTTAAGCTATAGGGCTCTTAATTTTAATAATGGACAAGCAGTTCCTTATCTCCACAATTCCCTGAGTATATTATAACCATGTCATTCTGGCACATCTCCCAGAAGTCTCCTGCTTTGACATAGTGCATATTGGATGCTTAATTTATGGGCATATTTTAAAATATTCATATCCAAGCTTCAAATATTAACTCATTTATTCGGTCATATAGGCCACTGCCTGTACACTTTACAATAGAAAAATGATGCTGAATGAGTTATACTTTCTCCTCATACAGACATCAGCATTTGTTTTTAAGAATCTGAAGCTTTAAAGACAAGATTAAAGACTTGATTTACATACAAAACTGAATCATATCTTGATTCCATGCAAATAAAAGGATTATAATTTCTATTACACATTTCTCCTCCAGCTTGCTTTCTAATATTGTCTTGTAAAGCTGGCATTGTACTGTATATTACAGACGTATAGGGCTGTCTCTGACATTTATGATAGTTGCTGAAGCTGACTCATCATCTCTGAGGTATAGTGGATGCACAAATGCACATTAAGTTAAACGCAGTACTTGGATGCATGCCTTATAATAGTGCACATTTATCTGGCCTTTTAAATATCACTCCCCTTTTGGAATATAGATGTGAAAATGCTATACTGACTTAAATGGTTGTAATTGATGAATGCTTTGATCTCATTTTAAAGAAGACTTTCAGCGGGTTCTTGCTAAAATATCTGCTATAAAATCAAAGGCATATCATGTTACATATTTGAAGATATAACAAAAACAGACACCTGGCTTTAAAAAAAAGTACATCTGTCACAAAACAGACTGTTAAAGCTTTTTATTAAGGTGTTTATTAGTAATTAGAGAAAGAAATCTGAATATAAAATGATGTAGTCAATTTTCAAACTTGAAACTCTTAGCAGTTCCCACTAGGGGGAGGAGCTTGCTAATTGATTTCAATCTACTGTTTCCATTGTAATAATGAACTTCACATGATTACTGTAAGGTGATGGGGCACTGACAACGGAGTTCAGATCCAAATGCAGGATTTATTAACAAGATTGATTAGGCAAGCAACGAGCAACACGGGCAAACTGATGTATAAAGAAAATCCAGAGTCATGAACAGGCGGATGGTCAAAGGCAAGCAGCAGACAGGAATAAACAATAAAACAAAGCAAGGGTCAAACACGGGAGAACATATGTGTGACAGGTGTCAAATTACAGAGGACACCACAGCCCATGCATTTTGGTTTTGCCCTACTTTGTTTAATTTTTGGACAAACATTTTTAATTTATACTCCAAGGCCTATAATATTTCCCTCCAACCGGACGCAGAGCTTGCTATTTTTGGTGTTTCAGAACACTCCCTTACCCTTCAAAAACATCTACAACAAGCCCTTACTCTAGGCATGACTGTGGCCAAGCGGATAATACTAAAAAACTGGAAATGTCCTTTACCTCCTTCTTTTCGAACCTGGCTAATGGATATGGCCTCCGTTATCCACTTGGAAAGGCTCAGATTTATCAGGTCTGATTCCAACAAAAAATTCTTTGCTACCTGGGAATCCTTTCTTGGATACTTATACCTGAAACATGCTCTATCCAAATCCAGCACCCTTCATGAAAACTGACTGGCACACTACCTTATAGGACTTTTTGATGTCTAAATACTGTGTAACACTACATTTTGTAAACCGAATGTACGGCTGAACCCTGCACATGTACGGCAATTCATATATTTACTTTCAAAGTGTGTATATTTTGAGACAATATTATTTGTTTGTTTGTTGTTTTCTGTTGTACTTAAAAAACCTTAAAATAAAAGCATTAAAAAAAAAACACGGGAGAACAAAGCAAACAGAAACGCATCGTAATGTTCACAGTGCAGTTTAACAAGACTCAGCTAAACAAGTGTGTGTGTGTGCAAGTCCCTGTATTCAGTCTGTAGCGATCCTCCGGCTGTGTGTGCGTGTGTAATCAAACTGAAACAGGAACAGCTGTGTGCAAGGTGCATGACGGACCTTGTAGTCCATATACTGGTGGATTTGTAGTTCTTTAGCAAACTGTGTGTTTACTAGCAATCTGCAGGCGCTAGATCGCTGGTGATCATAACAATTATGAGTTTAGGCTTCGTTAGAAAAG
The DNA here is from genome assembly GCF_052040795.2 of Danio rerio. Classification (NCBI taxonomy): domain Eukaryota; kingdom Metazoa; phylum Chordata; class Actinopteri; order Cypriniformes; family Danionidae; genus Danio; species Danio rerio. The sequence goes on along the minus strand of NC_141021.1, from coordinate 3,136,448 downwards.
TTTCTTTTTTTATTATTATTATTACAACACAACACTTTTTGTGATCCTGAATGAAGTATAAATGCATAAAATATGACCCACCTACTGATATTTCATGTTTTATGTCTTGTTTTAAATGAAAGTGAATACATTTAATGAAACATGAATTGTCCAGGGCAGCACAGTGGCTCGGTGATTATCACTGTGGCCTCACAGCAGGAAGGTTGCTAGTTCGAGTCCCGGATGGGCCAGTTGGCATTTCTGTGTGGAGTTTGCATGCTCTCCCCGTGTTGGTATGGGTTTCATTTGGTGCTCCGGTTTCCCCTACAGTCCAAACACAAGCGCTATAGGTGAGTTTGATTAACTAAATTGGCCGTGTATGTGTGTGTGTGTGTGTGTGTGTGTGTGTGTGTGCATGTGTGCATGTGTGTGTGTGTGTGTGTGTGTGTGTGTGTGTGTGTGTGTGTGTGTGTGTGTGTGAGAAGTGTTTCCTAGTGATGGGTTATAGCTTGAGCACTATCCGCTACGTAAAACATATGCTGGATAAGTTAATGGTTCGTTCCGCTGTGTTAGTCCTTGATAAATAAAGGGACTAAAGAAAATGAATGAATGAATGAATGAATGAATGAATGAATGAATGAATGAATGAATGAATGAATGAATGAATGAATTCATCCAAACCATAGTATGTTGAAAAGAGTATGCCAAAAATACACAGATGTGCCCATGATAGATTGCATGTTGGACATGAAGTTGATTAGAACTACAAACACAAGTGTAAACAAACTACAAATATGGCGGACTTGCGAGACCAAGAGAGAATGACTGTTGAACAATATCTAGCCAACTGGAACATATTTAGGTAGCACTTTACAATAATGTTCATTAGTTAATGTATTTACTAACATGAACTAATGATGAACAACATTTTTACAGCATTTATTAATCATAACTGAACATTTACTAATGCATTATTAACATCCAAGTCCATGCATGTTAACATTAGTTAATGCACCATGAGTTAACATGAACTAACAATGAACTACTGTATTTTCATTAACTAATGTTTATTAACATGAATAAATACTGTAGTAAATGTATTGTTCATTATTTGTTCATTTTAAGTAAATGCATTAATTAACATTAACTAATGAACCTTATTGTAAAGTGTGACCCATATTTAAACCACGTTTTCTGGGTTATATTTTAACAACAATGTGAACTTAAACAAACATCTGTGATTCAGATCATCAGCTCATTACCAGACTGAAAGACTGTATTTGTAATGAGTGAGATAGACAAAGGAGACATCTAAAACATGCAGTGTTGGTGTTCCTCCAGGAACATAATTGACAAACAATGCTTCAAGGCAATGTTTCCCAACCCTGTTCCTGGAGGCACATCAACAGACCATATTTTGGATGATTTGGCATGTGATGCTATCATGTTAATATGTAGCAAAATCTCTGAGGAATATTTCCAGTACCTTGTTGAATCTCTGCCATACCTGTCAACATTGGGATGTGAAAATAAGGGATATGCCCACCATGATAAGGGACCCCCTTACATTAAACAAGAGGTGTCACTTAAAAAATGCACACATCTAACGTTATAATGAAAGCATTCGACTGCTTTCCTTACTTTTTATGCTCATTTAAGACAAAATTAGTTGTGTTTGGAAAAAAAAACCTACCAAGATCGACATCCTTATATGTTATTATTATTAATTATGTATGTATGTCTGTTTAAACACGCACCCAAAAGCCAGACTTTCTCTCCGCCTCAAAAAGCAAACAGCCTCTGTTTATCACTATGGAGCGCATCAGCTGACAGTCATGCACCATTATATGACTGTTTTGGAGATTGTATAGGATGGGTGACGGCACCTGTAATCAAAAGAAAAGGGAATCACGCCATCTTTAATATTTATTCATACGTGTTTTCATTCCTAAACAAAGCGAAAGCACAGAAGACTCACGTTTTAGAGAAAGGGGCGACCCCTGGTGTTTCGGCGGTATGGGTTGCATATAGGGAGACTCATTCAAAAAATACGGGAGAACTACGGGAAAATACCTTTACGGGATGATAGCGGGATAGAACAGTAAAATACGGGAGAATCCCGGGAAAAACGGGAGGGTTGACAGGTATGATCTCTGCCACAAAGGATTAAGGCAGTTCTGCCTGTACTATTAAGGTGTACCTAATAAAGTGGCCGGTGAGTGTATATACTGTATTTCGGCATGACTTTGTTATTCCAGCTCAAACTACTTTAGATCTGAGCATATTGTGGTGAAATCTCTGCAATGCTTGACCTCCTGTGGTTTATCGCTTCACCAGCTCTCTCTCCATCAAGCTGCATGATTTGCAGAATCGTTCGTGTCTATTTCACAAACGGCACAGGATGAATAAACCCCAAAAGTGTAATACATAGTGTTAGAGGTTTGTTCAAATCACTAGCCCTCAGTATGAGCAACATCAGCGGTGATACTTCACTTAGCACTAACACTGCTAATTAAAAATATAAGTCAGCTGAAATAGAGTGTTTAATTATATACTGCTGCTGCTGCTGCTGCTGCTTCGGTTGCTTTTGCAATTCTCTCTGCTCAAAAGTCTTCACTCCAGCAGACAGAGACGTGTCAAAATCTGTCATCAGTCTCCACTTTGAAAACTGATGGCTGTGTTTTGCAGTTCACGCAGTCAAGAGATTTAAAATTATCAAGTGAGTTATGAAAGACAGCTCACATCACACGCTTTTATTTCAGTGTTAGATCCCTATAGGTTATTTTTTATGTAACAAATAAAAAAAACTACTTTTTTAACCCAAACATAATATATCTTGCCTATCTGTAACACTTAAAATATTGTCAGTCAGTTGCTTTAATGTGTCTGGTTACTAGGGTGTTTGTTTGCTGAGCAACTTTACAGCAAATGTGTTTAGATGGCACTGTTCATGCACTGAATAGTCTTTAAACAATACTAGTGTGTTTTCTGGTTGTTAGGGTGTTGCTAAGGTATTGTTGATATTAACCAGGGTATTATTTGACCGTTACAACAGTGTTCAGAGTGGGTTTGTTACGTGATTGTTATTTTGTATTGTGAGCTACTAGGCTGTTATGCAAAGTGGCTGCTAAACAATTAATTTAGTGTTTAAGTGGTTTCTACTGGAGGTAGTTACCGGGATGCTTGGTAGTATGATTTCTAAATTAAAAAGAAAAGAGTTTTCTGCTCACCAAGGCTTCATTTTTTACATCTTTATAGGTTATTTTTTTTGTAACAAATAAAACATCAACATTTTTTTAACCCAAACATAGTATAGTTTGCCTGCTAATTTGCTAAACAATTAATAGGGTGTTTAAGTGGTTTCTAGAGAGTTGTATAATAAAATGAAATAAAAATATTAAATAATAATAACAATAAAAATAATAATATGTTGTTGTTTTTTTTTATTAATATCATTGGCGTAACAGTTATGATGCATCTTTTTTGGTTGGTTGGTTGGTTGGTTGGTTCCGACCGACCAACCAGTCAGTCAGCCAGCCAGCCAGCCAGTTAGTTAGTTAGTTAGTTAGTTAGTTAGTTAGTTAGTTAGTTAGTTAGTTAGTTAGTTAGTTAGTTAGTTAGTTAGTTTATTTATTAAATTAATTAAACTATTTATTTATTTATTCATTCATTTTAAAAAAATAATTAATTACTTTATTTATTTATTTATTTATTTATTTATTTATAATTTAATTACATTTTTTATTCATTCATTTATTAATAAATGAATGAATGAATGAATTTATTTATTCATTCATTCATTCATTCATTTATTTAAAAATATATTAATTAATTAATTATTTAATTAATAAATAAGCAAGGATTTTTTTTCTTTTTATAGCACAGTAAATATCTCCACTGCTGCTTTTAATCAAATCAAAGTATTCATTTCTTTACAAAAAGAAGGGGTGGATAAATTTACTGAGCTAAATACCATTGTACATACAAGATACAGTGCTCAGCATATATAAGTACACCCCTCACAAATCTCTCTTTTAAATTCATGTTTTTAATAGGAAGCTATACAATATTATATGTGCATGTGCATATACATTAGATTCCTCAGTACTAAAGCCAAATGTGGAGCTAATTTAACAAAATAAATTGCGATAATGGTTCAAAAAGTAGTACAGCCAAATTTTTATGTAACAGAAAAACATTAAAGACCATCCTAAAAAGAGGAATGAAAAAATGTAAAAAAATGTGTTGAAATTTTGTAGGTTGCTTTTTTTTTTTTTTTTTTGCAATATTTAGCTTGAATTTAATTGTATTATCTTTCAATTTCTAAATATGTTTGATGACTGAAATATTATTTTAAATGAATATATCTGTTTATTAAATCTGTTTTGCACCGAAATACATTGCCTATATTCACTGAGAAATGGATACAAAGAATCATTTTTAAAATGGGGCGTAATCAATTATGCAGAGCACTGTAAAAAAACTGTATGCAAATAAGAAATATTGTGAAATAGTATTACAATTTGAAACAACAGTAAAATATATATACAATTATTAGCCCCCCATTTATTTACCTTTTAAATATTTCCCAATGATGTTTAACAGAGCAAGGAAATTTTCACAGTATGTCTGATAATATTTGTTCTTCTTAAAAAAGTATTATTTGTTTTTATTTCAGCTAGAATAAAAGCTGTTTTATTTTTTTTTTTTACATTTTAAGGCCAACATTATTAGGCCCTTTAAGTTATTTATTTTTTCTATAGTCTACAGAACTATTTTATCATTATATAATAATTGTCTAATTACCCTAACCTGCCTAATTAACCAAGTTACAGTAAGCCTTTAAATGTCACTTTAAGCTGTATAGAAGTGTCTTGAAAAATATCTAGTCAAATTTTATGTGCTGTCATCATAGTAAATATAAAAAAAATCAGTTATTAGAGATGAGTTATTAAAACTATTGTGCTTTAAAAAAGTGTTTCAGAAATGAAAGAGAAAAAAAATCTTCCCTCCATGAAACTGAAATTGGGGTGGGGGGTGTAGGGGAGACAGTGGCTAATAATTCGGGGGGGGCTAATAGTTCTGACTTAAACTGTGTGTGTGTGTGTGTGTGTGTGTGTGTGTGTGTGTGTGTGTGTGTGTGTGTGTGTGTGTGTGTGTGTGTGTGTGTGTGTGTGCGTGTGTGTGTGTGTGTGTGTGTGTGTGTGTGTGTGTGTGTGTGTGTGTGTGTGCGCATACACACAGCTACACTTTCAGCATCATAACTGGCGTACTCAGCATTACTTGATCAGAAAATATGCATCATATTGTTCAGAATAAAACAAATAAGCAGGATATTTGTTCTTTCTTTTAGCACTGTAAACATCTCCACTGCTGCTTTTAATCAATGTAATGAATGCTTGTGGAATCAAAGTATTCAATTCTTTCCAAAAAGAGCGGTTTTGAAGTAGGCATGAACACCTGTGTCTGCACATCTGCTGATTTCTGTGTTGTGTGATTTGGCAGCTCTAAATGTCCTACAGTTTGGCTAATGATCTCTGTTATTTCTCGGAGGAATTGTCTGTGATTAAGACATGCATTTGTGGAACGTCGATGTCTTTCATCACGTTGCTGTTGCCGCCACTGTTTGAAAACAATGAGCCACTTGAGGCCGTGCGTTTCCCTACTTCACCTCTTAACCGCGATGAAAACATTTTAATTCTATTTGAATGATCTGCAGCTTTTGTCTTGTTCTGGCATGTTATAAATCCACAACCGAGCGGAGAACGAGGCCGGCACTTCGCTCTAATAACACCCTGCACCTTAATCATTCCTAATGGGCAAAATGAAAACAATAAGCGCCTCCATCTGAACAATAATTCCAATGACGCGCTCCATCTCTGACAGGAAAAAAGCCTTTGATAGTCTGTGTAAGACATGTTGGGTTTCATGGGCCAGTGCACTCTGATTAAAACATCTGTGCAGATTGCCAGAGCAATTTCACTGTGAAATCCCCGCAGAACATCAGCATTCGTCTTCAATTATTGTGCCGGCTGTAATTGCACATATTTCCATCTCTGATCACTTGCTTTCGAATGGGAAATGTGCAGCAGGGGCCAATAATCTTTGGAAAGAGTGAAGACAAGCAGCTGCTGAAATATCAAGATGGCGCATGAATGAATTGCATTTTTAATAGAGCGCCATCAATGACTTTTCAAAATAGAGTGGCTCGGATACATTAGAGGATATGAACTCATATTTCCTTCCACAGTTCATCTCCAAATGTAAATTGATTTAAAATGTAAAATGCAAAAGCAAAGTTTTATTATTATCCTAAAATACTCTGAACATAGTTTTAAAATCTCAATTTGAGCGGTGCGTAAAGTTGGCTCAAACATCAATGCATTTTACGTGTGTGAATTATGAATCATTTAATATTAAATAATATGCACTCACCGGCCACTTTATTAGGTACACCTGTCCAACTGCTCGTTAATGCAAATTTCTAATCAGCCAATCGCATGGCAGCAACTCAATGCATTTGGGCATGCAGGTCAAGATGATCTGCTGCAGTTCAAAGCGAGCATCAGAATGGGGAAGAAAGGTGTTTTAGGTGGCTTTGAATGTGGCATGGTTGTTGGTGTCATACGGGCTGGTCTGAGTTTTTTTAAAAACTGCTGATCTACTGGGATTTTCACGCACAACCATCTCTATGGTTTACAGAGAGTGGTCTGAAAAAGTGAAAATATCCAGTGAGCGGCAGTTCTGTGGGTGCAAATGCCTTGTTGATGCCAGAGGAGAATGGCCAGAACATCATCACACCATCACCATATATATAATTGTGGCTTTTACTAAAGTAAACTGGAGTGTTGAGCCTATTTGGATCATTAAGAACTTAAATGTCAATGAACACCTATACAATATAGTGGAATACTGCTAGTTTATAGGGTAATATGCAATCCATATTAGTTTGACATTTTTAAGTGTATTACTATAAATTATTACTTATTATATATATATATATATATATATATATATATATATATATATATATATATATATATATATATATATATATATATATATATATATATATATATATATATATATATATATATATTCCAGCGTTATGGATGTGGCATTTGCAGTAAAATCTCAAAACATAAATTGACAGAGGAAGTAAATGTTAAACTTATATTGAAACATCTCTTTAGATTTTTCAAAACATCTAGCCACAGTTGTGGGAGTTGTGGGAGCAGAAAATTATCAATTAGTAAACATTTTTTGTATTTTAAATGAGGGGAATTAACATGCGTTATGGATGTGAAAAAAAATTCAGCAAGTTTACAGTATACAACATACTTTGTAGAAATTCTGTGAATTAAACTGCACAACCCAAAAGAAACGATGCTAATCAAAAATGATAAGAGTTGTCTCACTATAGAACAAACATGATTGATTTTATTTGATTTTACATTTTTGCATTTATCAGGAAAAAGCTTTGTTATGGATGTGACATCTCTTTGTTATGGATGTGACAGGTGTGAAATTGCCACTTGCGTAACTTTGGTAAATCAAATATAATTGTTTGAAAACACTGACAGAGACATTTTGAGTATTTTTAAAGCACTGTAAAATACAGGCCTACACAAAAAAACTCAGAAATGGTTTTGCTATTTTGCCGAAAACTTAATTTTTGTCATGGAAAGGTTGACAATTGCATGGAATTGCTCATATATATATATATATATATGTATATATATATATATATATATATATATATATATATATATATATATATATATATATATATATATATATATATATATATATATATATATATATATATATATTTTTTTTTTTTTTTTTAATTTATTTATTTATTTATTTATTTATTTATTAAATTAATTAATTTATTTATTTATTCATTCATTTAAAAAAAAGTTTAATTAATTATTTTATTATAATTTAATTGATTTATTTATTTATTCATTCATTTATTAAAAAATATATTAATTATTTATTAATGAATATATTTTATTATATATATATATATATATATATATATATATATATATATATATATATATATATATTTATATATATATATATATATTTTATATATATATATATATATATATATATATATATATATATATATATATATATATATATATATTATAATTATTATAAATCCTTGCTTAATTAATTAATAAGCAAGGATTTTTCTTTTCTTTACAAAAAGAAGGGGTGGATAAATTTACTGAGCTAAATACCATTGTATATACAAGATACAGTGCTCAGCATATATAAGTACACCCCTCACAAATCTCTCTTTTAAATTCATGTTTTTAATAGGAAGCTATACAATATTATATGTGCATGTGCATATACATTAGATTACTCAGTACTAAAGCCAAATGTGGAGCTAATTTAACAAAATAAATTGCGATAATGGTTCAAAAAGTAGTACAGCCAAATTTTTATGTAACAGAAAAACATTAAAGACCATCCTAAAAAGAGGAATGAAAAAATGTAAAAAAATTTGTTGAAATTTTGTAGGTTGCTTTTTTTTTTTTTTTTTTTTGCAATATTTAGCTTGAATTTAATTGTATTATCTTTCAATTTCTAAATATGTTTGATGACTAAAATATTATTTTAAATGAATATATCTGTTTATTAAATCTGTTTTGCACCAAAATACATTGCCTATATTCACAGAGAAATGGATACAAAGAATCATTTTTAAAATGGGGTGTAATCAATTATGCAGAGCACTAAAAAAAAACTGTATGCAAATAAGGAATATTGTGAAATAGTATTACAATTTGAAACAACAGTAAAATATATATACAATTATTAGCCCCCAATTTATTTACTTTTTAAATATTTTCCAAATGATGTTTAACAGAGCAAGGAAATTTTCAAAGTATGTCTGATAATATTTTTTCTTCTTAAAAAATTTGTTTTATATATATATATATATATATGATCTGAAAATAATACATGTATTTGTTTATCTATTTTTTTATTTTTAAGTGTTTTCCCTTTTCTTCAACACACATAAGAACAAACCTGGAACTAATCTAACAATTAAACATCACAGATGTTGAAGAACACAGACCAAATATTAGTACAGTCAAATTAATATGTTGTGGAAAAATACTAATATTCTATTTTAATTAACAGGAAAAATCTAGAGACACATAAAAAATATGGATAAAACGTTGTTGAACTAGTCTAGTTTTTTACTTTCTTTCTCCATTGCACCAAACAATCATTCCAAATGTGCCTTAAGCACAAAGCACACTTCAAATATCCAACTGAGGTAACAGAGACATCATATAAAACTAACTATGATCCAGATTCAGGTCACATGTGATCAATACGCCCACACGCTCTATTAATTAACTTATGCAAACTGTCTTTTCCAGGATCTGTCCTCAGTCCACATGACAGACCCCGGCGGCCCTCCTTATTTCGTCCCCCCGCAGAGGTGAGTTGAGTTCTGGATTGTTTCCCCCTTTATCATCCTCTCCCAGATAAAAGAGGAGGCGATGTCACACCTCCCAGGGCTTTCATCACTTTCTTGCCAGCTAATAATGACTGCGGTGGCACCTCGGAGGTCGTTTGGCTGTTTTTTCTGCTGTCATTAGCCAGAGGACTGGCATCTCCTCCATACATTAACGTGTCCCAGATTCTCCATGTGTCGTGAGTCTAAGAAATCGAGTCTGAGATTGTGCCGCTGACAACACATTAAATCAGCAGGTGCCGAAGGTACATGAAGACAGTTTGGTGGAGAAGTTAGAGACACAAGAGGGGCTGTCCATTTGACCACAAGTGGACTTCAAGACTTATAGGCCTGATGCAATTATCATTACATCGATTTATTGCACAATACGTGAGCATGGTCATGCAATATACAGCTAAAGGCTATATTATTAGTCCTCCTCTGCAATGTTTGTTCTTTTTCTTATATTTTCCAAGGTTTTTTTTAATGGAGCAAGGACATTTTCACAGTATTGCCGATATTAGTTTTTACTCTGGAAGCAAGTTTTTTTTTTTTTTTTTTTTTTTTTGGTTGCAACTAATGCAGTTTTTATATACTTAAAACATATTAAAGTCAATATTATTATCCCCCTTATGAATTTTCTTCTCAATTGGCTAGAGAGCAAACCACTGTTGTCAATTGACTTGCCTTTACAGTAGTTAACCTAATTAACCTTGTCAAGCCATTAAATAGCATTTTAAGCTGAATACTTAACTACAAAAATACCGTCATCATTGCAAACCCAAGAAAATAATTGCTTAAAAATATGCAAAAATATATATAAATAATAACAAAATCACAGAACAGCTAATAATTTTCACTTATTTCACCAATTTAACTGTATATCGCCCAACATATTTGCATAAAAATTGAACATAAGCAAAAAGCAAAGCTCTGTGTGCTCTTTTGGAGTGTTCACATTTTCCTGAAAATCATTGATGGCTAGAAAAGTTTTAAAAGCTGCAGAGCACTTGCAAAATAGAGACACTCACAAATAATGCTAAGAATGTTCTGATTTTACTCTACATTGCTGATTTCAAGTTCTCTAAATATTGCATACGGCTGTACAAGGTGTATAAATGTGGATATTAGGTGTTATCATGTGTTATTATAGCTGGCATTTAAAGACGGACGGACGGACGGACGGACGGACGGACGGACGGACGGACGGACGGACGGACGGACGGACGGACGGACGGACGGACGGACGGACGGACGGACGGACGGACGGACGGACGGACGGACGGACGGACGGACGGACGGACGGACGGACGGACGGACAGACAGACAGACAGACAGACAGACAGACAGACAGACAGACAGATAGATAGATAGATAGATAGATAGATAGATAGATAGATAGATAGATAGATAGATGACCGGAGAGACAGACAGACAGACAGACAGACAGACAGACAGACAGACAGACAGACAGATAGACAGATAGATAGATAGATAGATAGATAGATAGATAGATAGATAGATAGATAGATAGATAGATAGATAGATAGATAGATAGATAGATAGATAGATAGATAGATAGATAGATAGATAGATAGATAGATAGATAGATAGATAGATGACCGGACAGATAGATAGATAGATAGATAGATAGATAGATAGATAGATAGATAGATAGATAGATAGATAGATAGATAGATAGATAGATAGATAGATAGATAGATAGATAGATAGATAGATAGATAGATAGATAGATAGATAGATAGATAGATAGATAGATAGATAGATAGATAGATAGATAGATAGATAGACAGATAGATAGATAGATAGATGACCGGACAGATAGATAGATAGATAGATAGATAGATAGATAGATAGATAGATAGATAGATAGATAGATAGATAGATAGATAGATAGATAGATAGATAGATAGATAGATAGATAGATAGATAGATAGATAGATAGATAGATAGACAAATGGACAGACAGATAGACAAATGGACAGACAGATAGATAGACAGACGGACAAATGGACAGACAGATAGATAAATGGACAGATGGACGGACGGATAGATGGATGGACAGATAGATAGAAGTAGTTTTTATATACAAGAGTTTTTCTCTGTTTATAATAGTCAATGATTTTGCACCTAAAATATTCATAATTTAGTTTATGGCTGTTTTCCACTCTTTCCCTGAGCCTTTACAAGCACGGCAGCACAAAAACCAATCCTCAGGTTGACGGGGATGATAATGCAATAACAGAAAGAGCAGGTTTTATGTATGCACTGCATATTGTTTTAAATACAACATTTTCTGGGTCATTCGGTTTGAGTCTCATTATAGGAATTAAATCAATAAATACATTTGCAGAGTTTACTTTAAAACAAAAAAACATTTTTATTTTTAGCAAGCCGTTAAATTTGAATATTATGCAAATCAGAAAACACTCCTACGCGGGATCATTTTCAGGCAGAGCAGACTGTCTGTAAGACAAAGTTACAGTGATTCCTGTTTTGTATTCCTTAAACTGTTCCCCCCAAATTAATCCGGTATTCCAGCAGCGTTACAACAACTCGCATTATTCTCCCAAGAGAGCTCCATGTCAAACATTTCTTCCCTTCCCAGAATTCCCCTTGTGTGTGTCCTCAAAAGTGGCGGCAACATTCTGTAGGCAGCTTGTTTTTCTCCTTGCAGTGCCCTAATGTCATGTAACTCACTGAGGCTTGACTGTCAGGGTCGGACTGGGAGCCGCGGCTGTGAAACTAGGCCGCCTGCCAGCCGTCTTTAACATGCACGCTTCCGGCAGCATTGCTTTCTAATGCGCCGACTGAACCTGGAAAGAGCGGCGTGTTTGCGAGGCTCTTCTCTCTCAGACCGGTTGTTATTTCTGAAGACAGCTCACATCGGCTAATGCAGTTTGAGGAAGTTCTGGCTGATAATTATGTTGATTAGGGCTGACTTGGCAGTAAACAAAGTTGTTGAGTTTCGAATCAAAGCCAAATATGTGCTGCCTAAAAAGCGGAGGTCAAAAGACTGCATTTGCTCGAATCCAATTTGGTTCCTAATCAGCTGTGTTTGGGTTTAATCATGTATTGAGAGTTTCAAGTGGAAAACAACTTTTTTTTTCATCAGATTGCTTGACAGTATAGAATTTATCTTATAAATACGCTCTCATTCAGAGCACAATATATACAACAGTGAAATAAAAACAACATCATTAGGGTGCTTTTCAAGATGCCATCTTCTGGACAGATTTGAAGAGAGCATTAAATGTTTCTTACACATTCTTAAAAAAATATTTGGTGTTAGTCGAATTGTGAAATATATTTAGTGACAATTTGGCCGTATTTATTTCATAATTTGTTGTGTGATTTAAATATTTTCTAATGTCTAAACTTTCCATTTCTGCTTGCTTATTTATTTAAACTTTTAAAAGTACTTAACTACTGTCATGTCACAATTCACCACTTACAGAAGATTCATTCATTCATTCATTACATTGTGAAATAACTCCCCAATCCTCATTCATTCATTCATTCATTTAATTAGTTGTGTAATAATTCACAAATTAACCAATATTCATTCCATCATTCATTCACTTATTTATTAGTTTAGTTGTGTAATAATTCACCAATTAACCAATATTCATTCATTCATTCATTCATTTATTCATTAATTGTATTAGGTGTGTAATAATTCACCAATGAGTTATTACACAACTGATATAATGAATGAATGAATGAATGAATGAAGTATTCATTAATTATATCAGTTGTGTAATAATTCACAAATTAACCAATATTCATTAATTCATTAATTTATTCACCCATCCATCCATCCATCCATGCATCCATGCATCCATGCATTCATTCATTTGTTCATTGTATTAGTTATGTAATAATTCACAAATTATACAATATTCATTCATTTATTCATTCATTCATTCATACATTCATACATTCATTATATCAGTTGTGTAATAAATCACCAATTTACCAATACCCATTCATTCATTCATTCATTCATTCATTCATCCAATTAGTTGTGTAATAAATCACCAATAACCCACTATTCATTCATTCATCCATCGATCCATCCATTCATTTTTTTAGTTGTGTAATAATTCACACATTAACCAATATTCATTCACTCATTCATTATTTTAGTTGTGTAATAATTCACCAATTAACCAATATTCATTCATTTATTCATTCATTCTATCAATTGTGTAATAATTCAGCAATATACCAATATTCATTCATTCATTCATTCATTCATTCATTTTATTACTTGTGTAATAATTTACCATTTTGCCCGTATTCACTCATTCATTTTATTAGTTGTGTAATAACCAATTCACCAATGTTCATTAACTCATTCTATTAGTTGCATAATATTTATCAATATTTATCCATCCATTCATTCATTCATTCTATTAGTTGTGTAATAATTCACTCATTGATATTCATGCATTCATTCAATTGTGTAATAATTTACAATTTAACCAATATTGATTCAATCATTAATTAAATCATTCATGTAATTAGTTGTATAATAATTCACCAATATTCATTTATTCATTTTATTAGTTGTGTAATAATTCACCAACAACCATTCATTCTATTAGTTGTGTAATAATTCAACAATATTCATTCATTCATTGTATTAGTCAGGTAATAATCCACCAATTTATCAATATTCATTTAGTTTGTTGTGTGATAATTAACCAATTCATCCATATTCATTCAGTTACTCATTCTTTTAGTCGTGTAATAATTCAATTCACCAATATTTATTCAATCATTCATTCCATTAGTTGTGTAATAATCCACCAACCAATATTCATTCATTCATTCATCCTATTAGTTGTGTATTAATTCACCAAGATCCATTTATTCATTCATTCTTTCATTCAAACTATTAGCTGTAAAACAATTGACCAATTGTTCAATATTTATTCATTCATTTACTCATTCTATCAGTCGTGTAACAATTCACCAATTCATCAATATGCATTGATTCCATTAGTTGTGTAATAATTCACCAATTCACCAATATTCATTCATTCATTTATTCTATTAGTTGTGTAATAATTCACCAACTCATTAATGTGCATTCATTCATTCATTCATACATTCATTCTTTCTTTTAGTGTAATAATTCACCAATTCATCAATATTCATTCATTCATTCCATTAGTTGTGTAATAATTCACCAGTTATCCAATATTTATGCTCTTATCTACTTTCTTACTTATTAATTATTAACACAAAGGAGAACTTTTCTCCCGAAGTTAAAATAAGATCTGAATCCAAGATTTTCAATGTGGTCTCTTGGACTCGCACTGTAAATCCCTGTTGAATTTAAATAAGCAATATCAGACGGCAGAGATAATGCATTATGTCAAAACAAGCAATTTAGACACATCACAGCCTCAGGGTTAGACCCATGAAACCAAATCTGACAATGTTTGTTCTCAAGTCCAGGTCTGCTTACTCAAAGCTGAAAACTGCTAAATATTTCATGATTTGACAGTCTGTTTTTCCCTGTATCGCGGAGATCTGGGATGAATATTAATAGCCTTCCTCAAACATAAACACGTCTGCTTGTTCCTATTTGATTCATAGATACTTACAAATTCAGAAAAATGATCCCCTTTACATGTCTAATGAGTGAAGTTCAGCGTAACCGTATTGAGAGAAAAAGTTTGGGTCAAGATTCGCCGCATGAAGCAAATATCAAGTGCTGCACGGCCTTCATATCATATTCAAACAACTTGATCGAGCCACGATTCATATCAAAAGATTCAAGTGCGAGCTTGTTGAGAATGCATGAACTGTTGAACAAACATGTTAAAAAAACAACTCATCCTGTCCACAATGATTTTGCCTATGAATAATACATCTATGCAACTTTTAAAGCAGACTGAGCTGTGGCATAAATGCAACATCTATACAGAAAATGAAACATGCTGCAACACTGCAATCAGGGTTATTATAACTAAAACTATTTAAAGATAGTCATTAATTGAAATTAAATAAATATTAGCTAAATTAAAAGAAAATGCACACTCACTGGCCACTTTATTAGGTACACCTCTCCAACTGCTTGTTAACACAAATGTCTAATAATCTGTTTGATCACAGCTACTCAATGCATTTAGGCATGCAGACATGGTCAAGATGATCTGCTACAGTTCAAACCAGGCATCAGAGTGGAGAGGAAAGGCTAATTAAGTGACTTTGAATGTGGCATGGTTGTTGGTGTCAGACAGGCTGGTCTGAGTATTTCAGAAACTGCTGATCAACTGGGATTTTCACACACAACCATCTCTAGAGTTTACAAAGTATGGTCTGAAAAAGAGAAAATATCCAGTGAGCAGCTGTTTTGTGGGTGCAAATGCCTTGTTGATGTCAGAGGTCAGAGGAGAATGGCCAGACTGGTTCCAGCTGATTGAAAGGCAACAGTAACTCAAATAAGCAATCAGTACAACCGAGGTCTGCAGAAGAGCATCTCTGAACACACAACACGACCAACCTTGAGGGGGATGGGCTACAGCAGCAGAAGATCACACCAGGGGCCGCTCCTGTCAGCTAAGAACAGGAAACTGAGGCTACAATTCACACAGACTCACCAAAACTGGACAATAGAAGATTGGAGAAACGTTGCCTGCTCTGATGAGTCTCCATTTCTGCTGCCACATTCAGATGGTTGGCTCAGAATTTGGCATCAACAACATGAAAGCATGGATCCATCCTGCCTTATATCAATAGTTCAGACTGGTGGTGGTGGTGTAATGGTGTGGGGGAGATTTTCTTTGTACACTTCGGGTAGATTAGTACCAATTGAGTATCGTGTCAACACCACAGCCTACCTGAGTATTGTTGCTGACCATGTCCATCCCTTTATGAGCACAGTGTCTCCATCTTCTGATGGCTACTTCCAGCAGGATAGTGCACCATGTCATAAAGCGTGAATCATCTCAGACTAGTTTCTTGAACATGACAATGAGTTCATTGTACTTAAATGGCCTCCACAGTCACCAGACTCAATCCAATAGAGCAATTTTAGGATGTGGTGGAACGGGAGATTCGCATCATGGATGTGCAGCCGACAAATCTGCAGCAACTGTGTGATGCTATCATGTCAATATGGACTAAAATCTCTGAGGAATATTTCCAGCACCTTGTTGAATCTCTGCCATGAATGATTAAGGCAGTTCTGAAGGCAAAAGAGGTCCAACTTGGTACTAGTAAGGTGTACCTAATAAAGTGTCCAGTCAGTGTAGTTATGTTAAGCATTTCATGTAGTTGCCAGAGCAACATTTCTTATATTTTTGAAATGTCTAAAACCATTAATAAAAACTGCAGATATTTAAAATCTCAAATGAAAAATATAAAAATATAAATGTTAAATAATCTACTGTAATAGTACATTAATGACACCAAAGAATAACACCGAATACATAACACATGCTGGCCCAGAAATGATAAAATAATTATTGGGAGTGAGCTATTGAGAACTATTACAAACTTGATCTTCATTGAAAGTAATTTGCATGAGAACGAGGGATCACATTTGCATGCAAATGGTTATTAAACCCCAAAGTGTAGCTATAAGCTGCTTAAATCATCTGGATTCAGTCAGATTCATTCAGTACAAATTGCGTTTTGTGCTTTCAGTGCATGTGGAGCTCGCATGAAGTCTGACTGGCATATTTTTGAAACAGTGACTGAGTATTTTGATTAATATATATATTAATTTAGCTTCTTAAATGTCCATACTGCAAAAAAAAAAAAGTGCATTAGTGGATTTGTGTGCTTTTGGGATACTTTTACAATGCATGTTCTGCTGGTAAATTCTGCTAAATCAACATCTGTGCTTCAGGCAAGATGAAATTTCTAAAGAAAAGTACATCAGATTAATTCAAAATGTTATTTTAATAGTGAACAAAGAGTTTGATTAAATTATGCAGCCTTTTATATGTCCATAATGGATGAAATGTTTATCCGATTGTTAATGCATTAGTGCTTTTGCGCTTTTAAGATACATTAGCAATGCATTTTCGGCCTTTTGACATCAGACAGTGCCATTCATTCTCACTGTATGATGCATTTTTCTGCATTGTGAGGATGAGTAAATCTTAAAAGAGCATTTATTTTTGAGCGAATTAATCTTCTGTTAGTTATCCGAGAATAATGGTAATGTTTCCAGTGCCATATGATTCCCCAGCAGGACGTCAGAAAGAACTCTGTGTATTTCATAGGGAGTCTTGTTTTCTCTTGCACTTATCTTGAGTTAATTATGGTCTCAGCACCCTCATTTTCTCCGCTGGGTCATCCGCTGAGCTGCGCTGGTCTGTGTTACAGGCATTAGCACTTTAAAATGCCAGAGGTGCTGTGCCTGCCCATCAGGGTTCTGCAGGACAGTGGATCCAGGCCTAGAATACAAAGTAGCTCAGCTATAGGAGGACGGCAACTTAAAGGCAATGCAAGTTTAAAACCATTCGGGCTGACTTTGCACCGCATGTATGCTTAACTCTTACATTAAAGCTTCAGGGGTGCAATGAAAGTGTATTAAGTTTGGTATTATTAAAGAAACACTCTTAACAGATTACAGTAAACAGTGCTAAATTCTCAGTTTTCTAGTTTTTCTATTTTTGTGCTGTGTTTCTACATTGTATTTGGTCATTTACGCTTCTCTTTATAGGATTGAGAAAGCCAACATACTGTTATGCTACTCTGTCCTTGAAAACAAACGTATCTCCTCCTAGGCCGTTCATGCCACAAGGCCCAAATGTGGTCAAAATGTGCCTTCTGCATACAAGATTGTTGCTATATCTCCTCATGCCTATAAGACTTATTGTTTTTTTAATAAAAAATGTTAAATATTAAATTTTTATAATCCGGGCATATAAAAAAATTATACAAGCCCCAAATTTGGCCAAAAGCTGTATTTAGATGCGTTAGATTTTGTTGCTATATCTTTAAGGTTTACCAGACTTATAGTTTTCCAATAAATAATTTTTAAGCATTATTTTTCTTATAATATGGCAAGCCATTTTTGACTTAAACTCCATATTTTTTACTGATATGGCAAGCCATTTTTGCATTTATCACTTTCACACTTATTAAGCGTTGTATTTTCAAAAAAATACGGCAAGCCATTTTTACATAATGTTCATTCCCTTAGTCTCTTTATTAATCAGGGTTAGCCACAACGGAATGAGCCGCCAACTTATCCAGCATTTGTTTTACACAGCGAACACCCTTCCAGCCGCAACCCAACACCAGGAATACATAATTTTCAGGTCCAGTTTTTGACACTCATAAAGACTGTCATAGAAACATCGGGGTTGATTAAGATCACTCATATTGCCAAGAAGCTTTGATGTATCATCACTAACCTGTCAAATGTCCCCATATCAATAAAACAGTATAACCTAGCAACCATTTAAAAATGGCAATATATTTTGCAATCTTACTGGCTACCTAAATTGCTAGTAATTTGCACTAAAATCTACAATATTTTTGCAGTGCAGTATTTTTATACTTTTCTTTGAAGGCATCAAGACATGTATGCCTTAATATAATGTAAATGATGCCTCTTTAACAAATATGCTGAAAAAATACAACACATTTACTGTATGTATTTAAAAAATCCACATTTACTCCAGTTTATTTTGGACAATGTGCGCTTTGGTCATGAATTAACTCCAGTTATTAAGTGTAATGTTTTCTCCAGTTATGATCGATGCAGCAGTGAAGATGTATGTTGACAAGCTTCAGCATGTTTATTGGCTACTCTCTTTACTTTGGCTTTTCTCAATGTAAATTGGACTCAGTGTTTCTTTTTAAATGTTATGGGTTAATATAAATTCCCCCATAACGGCAATAAAGATCACAATCTATTTGACTGGAAACTACAACCACAAATGGCACATGTGGCATAATAGGATCATTTTGTATCACTAGTTTTAGAGCATTTATATTTGAGAATCGATAGAGCACTAGAAGTGGAGCACCCAAATTATGCCCATGGTTCAAAATAAATATGTTGATTGCTAATGTAAATATCCTGTTTTTTTTCTGCACATTTCACAAAGAGACATCATTTACATTATATTAAGCCATACATGTATTGATACACAGTGGTTTCTGTAATAAAGAAATACCTTTACTTAATAGAATGCACACAATAGCACCGCATTCTGTCTTTGAACGTGCAGTGACTGACTGTTAATGACTTTTATTGTGGTTATTTTATTGGCTTTTTTTAACCAGTACTATTTAAGTTAATGAGTTACCTATGTAAAATGTCCAAAATTACTTTTTACTATTCACAAAAATAATTAAATCATATTATAAGGCACTTTTGGTTTTGGATTTAAGTCAAGTGCATTCAGCCCAGAATTATAATTTCATTCGTTCATTAATTTTCTTTTCGGCTTAGTCCCTTTATTATTCCGGGGTTGTCACAGCGGTATGAACCACTAACTTATCCAGCACGTTTTACCCAGCGGATGCCATTCCAGCTGCAACCCTGCAATCTGGGAAAAATCCATACACATTCACACTCATACACTACGGACAATTTAGCCTACCCAATTCACCTGTATTACATGTCTTTGGACTGTGGGGAAAACTAGAGCACCTGGAGAAAACCCACACGACCGCAGGGAGAACATGCAAACTCCATACAGAAACGCCAACTGACCCAGCCGAGGCTTGAACCAGCGACCATTCTTGCTGTGAGACGACAGCACCTCCAGCACCACTGCATTGCCAATTATCAATTCAGTCCATCCCTATTAAACACCCCAAATAAAACAGTCTAAACTCATTTTGGGCATGTGTTGTTGGTAGATAATATGCATCATTTCATCAGCTCTGCTTGTTAACAACTTCTTTTGCACTTCTGCATCTGTTTTTTCATCAGATTGCACATTGTCAGTAGACCATTTGCAAAACTTTTCACTCCCATCAACAGTTTTAGGATTGCAAACTCACACTAACTTAGCAAGTCTTGTTATCTTGTTATTTAGATACAGTGCTCAGCATAAATGAGGACACCCCTCACAGATATCTCTTTTAAATTCATATTTTCTACAGGATGCTTTACAATATTATATTTCTGCATATACAGTTGAAGTCAGAATTATTAGCCCCCCTTTAAATATCTTTTTCTTTATATATATATATATATATATATATATATATATATATATATATATATATATATATATATATATATATATATATATATATATATATTTCCCAAATGATGTTTAACAGAGGAATGAAATTTTCACGGTTTGTCTCATAATATTTTTTCTTCTGGTGAAAGTCTTATTTGTTTTATTTCGGATGGAATAAAAGCAGTTTTTAATTTTTTTAAACACCATTTTATAGACAAAATTATTAGCCCCTTTAAGCTATATATATTTATTTTGATAGTCTACAGAACAAACCACTGTTATACAATAACTTGCCTAATTCCCCTAACCTGCCTAGTTAACCTAATTATCCTAGTTAAACCTTTAAATGTCACTTTAAGCTGTATAGAAGTGTCTTGAAAAATATCTAGTCTAATATTATGTGCTGTCATTATAGCATAAAGAAAATAAATCAGTTATTAGAGCAGCGATACCTACTTGGTTTATACCCTTCTCGTATCAGCTGCAAAAATCCTGATCGGAGCATCACTACTAATAAGTTAACTTAATTTCTTCATGTTTTCTCAACACAAACCCATTGTGTGAAACCCATGATTTTGTACAGTGTAGTCAAGAACAAATATACAAAACCCAAACTGTGTCAGATGTGAACTCTGAATTACTGTATTTTGTCCAGCGTAAACAAGCCTCAGATCTGAAATGGGTTTGGAGCGGCACTATTTCATGATGTCATTTTTGATGGCATAATGTCATTCATCTCACTTTGCGGGGGGAATGTTCAGAATGAGCCCTATTTATGCTTTCTTTCAGTTAGGATCATGGTTAGGGGGTGGGGGGTGTTTGTTTACTCCATTAGATCTTTACTTTAGCCCACATGTGAACTCCTGACCTGCTCTGGATTTCCCAAAACACAGCAGCCCTTCAGGCTGGAGGCAAACACAGGAGGGGAGTAAAAAATCATCCACGGCAGAGCTGAAATACTAAATGTGTCGCCGGTGGGTGGTTTGATCACAAATATCGGTAACATCATGTCAGAAACTTTCCTGTGATCATCTATATAAAAGTGTGTGACTTTTCCGCCCACACAATCATAAAAACGTGTGATTTAGTTTATTGTTTACCGTTCGCAACAATACAAATGAGGGGCTGAACTTTTCACCTCAAAGCAAAATTCAGAAATATGGAGTTGCACAGCTACTGCAGCCATGTAATGAAATGCGGTGGAGGCTGTTGTTACAGGTACCATAGCACATATTTATCTCCTCCCACAATACCGAGCAATAAAGAAAGTCTTATCATAGGGAGAGAGTGGCATATTTACAGCTTAAGAGCTTTGGTAAATTTTAATTAGCCTAAATTAGCTGTAAATCGCAAGGGAGCCCACACACACACACACACACACACACACACACACACACACACACACACACACGCACACACACACACACACACACAAACACACACACACACACACACACACACTGATGATGATTATGCTAAAAGTTCATCACAGCCCACATGCTATAATCATGAGTGCTTCTGATGAACAGGTACTGTAGGATCTGCTGCTTCCTGCATTATATACAGCGGGGGAAATAAGTATTGAACATGTCATGTTGTTTCCTGGGAATAATATTTCTAAAGGAGCTGGTGGCATGGAGTTGAACCAGATTTTGGTAAAAATACAAATATTAAAATAAACAAAACAAAAATCTGTTAAATCTGTTGAGTTGCATGTAATAACAATGAAATGATATGTTCTATAAAGCTGCTTCTGGCCATGACATGTTCACATCTAAATTTTTATAAGAGACGTGTTTAATAAATGCGTCAATAAATGGGCCAGACATTTCTGACTTTCCATACTAAGAGGCTCAGGAAATGTTCTTCCAGAAGCCCATAAAGATACATTGCAGTGACAAAAGCTGCACAGTTTTTGAATAAAAAAAGACATTAAATAAATGTTAATTTATAATTTACAAACGGTTGCACAGTTCAAAAAGTTGCTCAGTTATTTACTGTAAACCTAGGGGAAACACTGTAAACATGACAACTTTTTTATATAAATTGTTTGCATAATGTAGTTTGTTAAATGGTGGTATTTTACTATATTACAAATGTACCAATTTTTTCTATGTAAAATATAATAAAACATACATCTGTTATGTGTCAACATCATAAAATAACAACAACAACAACATTATTAATGATAATAATAATAATGATAATAATAATAATAATAATAATGATGATGATGATAATAATAACAATAATAATAATAATAATAATAATAATAATAATAATAATAATAATATTTAATAATGGTTATAATATTATTTAATAATAATAATGAGAGCAATGATAATAATAATAATAATAATAATAATAATAATAATAATATAATAATAATAATAATATTAATAATAATCACAACAACAATAACAATAATAATATTTAATAATAATTATTATTATTATTATTATTATTGCTATCAGTATTATTATTAAATATAATAATAATAATAATAATAATAATAATAATGTTGTTGTGATTATTATTATTATTATTATTAAATATTATTATAATCATTATTATTTATTATTATTATTATTATTATTATTATTATTATTATTATTATATTTAATAATAATACTGATAGCAATAATATTAATAATAATAATAATCACAACAACAATAACAATAATAATGTTTCATAATAATAATAATAATAATTATTATTATTATTATTATTATTATTATTATTATTATTATTATTATTATTATTATTGCTATCAGTATTATTATTAAATATAATAATAATCATAATAATAAAAATAATAATAATAATAATAATGTTGTTGTGATGATTATTATTATTATTATTGCTCTCATTATTATTATTAAATATTATTATAATCATTATTAATTATTATTATTATTATTATTAATATATTTAATAATAATACTGATAGCAATAATAATAATAATAATAATAATAATAATAATAATAATAATAATAATGGGGGATGCAGTGGCGCAGTAGGTAGTGCTGTCACCTCACAGCAAGATGGTCGCTGGTTCCAGCATCGGCTAGGTCAGTTGGCATTTGTGTGGAGTTTGCATGTTCTCCCTGCGTTCGCGTGGGTTTCCTCCAGGTGCTTTGATTTCCCCCACAGTCCAAAGACATGCGGTACAGGTGAATTGAATAATCTAAATTAGCCATAGTGTATGAGTATGTGTGGTTGTTTCCCAGAAATGGGTTGGGCTGGAAGGGCATTCGCAGCATAAAAAGGTGTTGGATAAGTTGGCGGTTCATTCCGGTGTGGCGACCCCGGATTGATAAAGGGACTAAGCCGAAAAGAAAATGAATGAATAATAATAATAATATTAATAATAATAACACAATGTTTCCATGTTTTGCAGATATGATGTGAATTTTAATATTTTTTTTAATAAACTTCAAAGCCACATTTTGAGGTTTGATGCTTTATGTTAGAGATGTGTTCATACTGTATACCTAACTGTAAGATTTCCCCTATATTAGGCACCAGATTCAGCAAAGTTCAGCAGGTCGACCCGGAGACATGAGAAGAGACCAAACTGTAGTTAGAATGGTTTATTCTGCAAGCCTGACAACACAGGATGGACAGGGATATTTATACACAGGGGCTGATAGCAGAAAGGCACTCCAAATATGGGCTAGTCATACAGCATTTTGTCTTAACATGAATCAGCATATTTCATATCTGAGCATAGTGGAATTTTCCAGCGTGGGTGAAGCTGCGAAATGAAACCAGACCATGGCCTCAGACTTCTAACACCTGCAAAACTGAAACCAGACCATGGCCTCATATTTCTGACACACAAATACATATACACACAAAACCACAAGCACTTCTGCACGTAGCTGCAAACACACTAAAAAGAGGACAATATGTTCTCTCAGTCCCCTCTTTTAGGCCAAAGGCCTAACGCAGAGGAATCTATCATATCGTTGACCCATCATACTATCCATGGTAGCATAAACACGATTCATCAAACATTGTAAAAGAAAGGGGCCACAGCAACAAATAAGAAGGAAAATAATACATACAGGAATTATCATAGTAAGGAAAGGAGTCACCCAGCCGAACAGACCCATCATCCAACCCCAAGTTGTGTCGGGAACATAATCTGAAGTCATAGCAGTTTTTAACCCTTGGAGAGTAGACATAGCAGTACTCATTTACATACCTCCCCCTGGGATGCTGTTAAGAGATCTAGAGCCATTCTATTTTGCAAAACCATGGTACGTAGATTACCCAGCTCCTTATTCTGGGCCTCATTTATTATTTTTTGAGGCATTCAGAAATAGGCCCATGCGATAGTCCAGGGTCTCGATTCTTAGTAGAGCTTTTCCCACACCTATTTGCGGAAATAGAGCCAATACCATTTTGTTACCAGTGGTCCATAATTTGAAATCCTCGGGCACGTCAGTACCCCATACAGAGTCATGGGGCTTCATTTCAGGGACACTGCGTTTAACTCTTTGCTGTACTGACAGGACCTGGGCTGTCACAATAAAAGTGTGATCAGTCACATGCACAGGGGCACACTGCCCCGTCCAGTTTGCAGGTAATGACATGTAGGCGTTTTTCCCACACAACCACCACCCACCCTGGACCACATAAGTGCCATTTGAGGGTCCTGACACATCAACTGGGGCTCCTTCTCCGGAGCAGAAAATCTGCTGACAGTTGACAGTGCTTCCCATAAAATGAGAGCCCTTGGTCTGGTTGTAGCACACAGGGTGTGTAATAGAGTGGTTAATAAAAACCTTGTGGCTAATAGGTGCGGGTTTAGCGTGGCCAAATTTTACCCAAAATAGAGCATCACATGTACCATTTCTAATGCCAATCCGGTATGGATCGTAGTCATCGACAATTATATATGGATTCTGGTACCCTGATCCTGCAAAAGTGGCAAAACACTTAGCAGCTGTTTTATTCATGGGTTTAGCATAAAGAGGGGTTTGCTTGGCTGAATGAGGCATAACAGAACATACATAACAACCAGATACATTATATGACCTAGCTAAAACTCATTTACATATTGATACCACATATTATTTCAATTGGATTGTCAGCCCCATCCTCTGCCCATCCAAATTCATGATCATGTGTCCAGCGTTTCAGCCTGGCTGCATTAGCTTGAGCAACAAGAAAGAGAAACAGTCCCAATGTCCATAGCCACTTCATGCTTATCCTTCTAGTAGTTATGCTGCGTGGAGGTGCTAGCTGATGTGGGGGCCCCCAAAGTATCTGTAAAACAAAGAGAGTCTGCAGACAGATTATCATAGTACAAAACTTATACATTTTTATTATTCAATAGGTGCTCGTTTTATCCTGGTTGCATGGATCCACTGTGGAGAAGAGGAGGTTAAAACGGCGGTTCTGGTTACAGCCACGACATCCGTCGGGGGGCCATATTTGGGGTCCCCCAGTTCTGTGCTCATTTTATTGAACTGTCTAATCATTACTCTGTCACCAACCTTAAAGTGGTGTGTTCGGTCTACCGGCATCGGGGCTGAACCAGAATGTATATTAGTCCAGTATGCATGCAATGTTGTTAGTAGCTGTTGTGCACATTCACTCATATGGATATCCAGAGAACCGTCACCCAGTGTGGTACCCCTTTGCCTCCATGGTGAGGGAAAGGGTCGTCCCATCACAGTCTCATAAGGAGAGAGACCGTGAAGACTTTTGTGAGGAAACATCCTCATGTCTGCTAAAACGAGAGGTAGCAAGGCGAGCCAATTTGAGTGCCCTGCATGTTACATAGCCTTTCTTAATTTGTCCTTGATGGTCCTATTAGTTCGTTCTATTATGCCAGATGATTGTGGATGGTAGGGAATATGTAGCTGCCAATTAATTTGGAGTTCTTTAGCTAGATTTTGTATTACTTTTGCAGTAAATGAAGTTCCTTTATCTGAGTCTATGGCACATGGTATACCGTATCTTGGAATGATTTCTCTTGTCAAACATCTGACAACTATATTAGCATCTTCTTTACTGCATGGGAAGGCTTCAACCCATTTTGAAAATTTGTCCACAAAAACCAGTAAATATTTATTAGGACCCCTCTTTGGCAGATGTGTAAAATCTACCTGCCATTCCTGAAAAAGTGTTTCAGGAAGGGGCAATTGTTGATGTTTAGCTTGAGGTTTAGTGATATTATTTTGAGCACATATCAGACATGTATCTAGCGTGTTATTGACATGGTGCTGTAAATTATTGATGCATAAAAAGGAACTCATTGTGTCTATTAACTCATTGTGTCTATTAACTCATTGTGTCTATTAACTCATTGTGTCTATTACCCCTCTTCGGCCGCGGTGTGTAACACCGTGAAACTCGCGGACAAGAAAAGGTGCACAGGATGATGGCAGGCATAAACGGCCTTTGCCATCTAGCATTATTCCATTAGGATCAGTCGTGGCGTCACATTCAGACCAGTAAGTATGGTACTAAGTATTTAGTAAGCTGCTGTTTTAGATGTATTAGGAGCTCCTCCTGATCATCTTTCCACGCGAGGCGTGTTTTTATACGAGTACGTGTCTTTTTATCATCTGTTTCTTCCTTAACAGTTTCTGTTTGTACTATATCAAGCTTGCGATCAAGAGCAGGTATTTTTGTTGTTATTTCTTCATCGTCATAGGACGAACCCATTTTGGTTTGAAGGATAAATCGATAATCTGCCCCAATTAGTTGGCAGTGACGCGAACTGCGCAACAGCATGTCTACAAATTGCAGTGGTTTGTCCACTTCTGGTAGAAGAGATATAAGATCTTTAAGAACAGAGGGTGAGGGCGGAATTATCTCTATCCCTCGTGGTTTAGCAACCCATACAGCAGCCACATTAGAAGCTGAAGTAGTGCCCTCCGTGCTGTTAGAACGGTCTGGTTTATTTTTTATTCCATTTCTGTCAGTGACGGATAAATAGAAGGCACTGTAGGAGAAGCACTTACAGAGCATGAAGCTGCAGGCGGAAGCCCCGTATAAGGGGGTGGTGATATCATAGTTGTCTTAGCAGCTGTGAGAGAGCCCCTCTTATCTGCCTTACGGGCAGTATTGCTTCTGCTTTTGGGTTTGGGGACAGATTTCAAAACGGTTTTAGGTGTAAAAATGCCCTTTTTTTTTTTTTTTTTATCCCTCCATATGGAGCTCATTTTATACCATGTGTCATATCCATTCATCATATATTGGTCATTCCATTCTGGATCCCCATATCAATTTGTAAGCTAACTGAAGGAAACCTGGGTCAAATGTTCCTTCCCTAGGAAAGTCTCTCCATTTGAGATTGTCCCTCTGTCCACCCAGCTAAATTGGACAGCCAGGGTTCAGTGTAAAATCCCCACCCACATCTATCCATCCATTGCTTTGGACTCTCACTGGGTTCTGGTTTTGGATATCCTTGTCCCATATTGCTGAAGCTGGTGCGTAATACTTATTTACTAAAATTTATTAAATCCCCTGATTTGTGGAACCCAAATTTAATCGGGTACAACAACACAAATCCTTCTGTGCAATTTACTGTTTGAAGTAAACTTGACAGGCTAGCAAGTGTCAAATTAATAAATTTTCCTGATTTGTGGAACCCAAATTTAATTGAGTACGACGACACAAATCCTTCTGTGCAATTTACTGTTGAAAGTAAACTTGACAGGATGTTCTGTGCTCTAGAGCACAGACCTCTCTTACCTAATTTTAACTAAAATCTTACGATTTCCTGAGATACACCGGAGCAGGCAGTGTGAATAAAAAATTCTCTTACCTGGTCAGATGTATCCCGGACGAGCCCCCAGATCTGTAAGATTTCCCCTATATTAGGCACCAGATTCAGCAAAGTTCAGCAGGTCGACCCGGAGACATGAGAAGAGACCAAACTGTAGTTAGAATGGTTTATTCTGCAAGCCTGACAACACAGGATGGACAGGGATATTTATACACAGGGGCTGATAGCAGAAAGGCACTCCAAATATGGGCTAGTCATACAGCATTTTGTCTTAACATGAATCAGCATATTTCATATCTGAGCATAGTGGAATTTTCCAGCGTGGGTGAAGCTGCGAAATGAAACCAGACCATGGCCTCAGACTTCTAACACCTGCAAAACTGAAACCAGACCATGGCCTCATATTTCTGACACACAAATACATATACACACAAAACCACAAGCACTTCTGCACGTAGCTGCAAACACACTAAAAAGAGGACAATATGTTCTCTCACTAACACTAAATAGCAATATTAACACAGCGTTTCTCATTTGTTCAATGGTGCTTCTCCAATCATCTAAATTAGGCCTAACTAGCGTTTCTTCCCATCTCAGTCCATTCATATGTCCCCACGGCCAACATCAAAAACTCAAATCAAACATGTAAAATGGATTGCACTATTCTCTGAGGATCCTCCTCTGAAAGTTAACCACTTTTTAGTTTCGACTGTGTGTAATTAGTTGCTGAATTCAAAGGCAAATGGGCTCATCTTCTGTTTAAACTCACTACTGGACACAAGGATAAAGACTGATTAACTGTGAAGGCAGATTTATATAAACACGCAATTAGAGTTAATTAAACTTGTGTCTTCTGTGATGAATAAATATATGACCTCCTCCTACTCGTGTTACACAAACAGGCTCTGGTCCAAAAACTAGTCAGCTGCCTATCGGTGTTGGTGAAGCAGCTTTGAAACTGCAGTTTTAGATCAAATGCAGACTGATTATTAGCTGTAGCTTACTTCTGGCTTTATGAACTAAACTGTAAAATTGAATTTGGCTAATTTTGCATGAATAAAGCACACATGATGCATGATAAATAAAGCATCACAAATACTTCAAGAGTTCACACTTAGCTGATGATTGATTATAAAGCATGTTTGGCATGCTCTCCCAGGAGAGAGCCCTGAGCTCATGAGATCCTTAAGCCTGGAGCTCCCTCCCATTTCCAAGGCGAGAGGGTAGATCTCGAGAACTCCCTTGCCACGTGAGCACGGGGAAAACATGTCAACTACGCACAGAAATGCAGACTGGCTTGGTAAGGACTTGAACCATTGACGTTCCTGTTGTAAGACAACAGTGCTAACCACTGGGCCACCGTGCCGCCAAATCTAGGAAAAGAGAGGAGGAGTAGGGGTGGAGATTCTTCAATGTGAAGATAACTGAGGTAAGAAACTAATTATTTATGGTGATTTAGGAATCGTGAATCATGTGTTAGCTAATGCGGGGCCAGCCGTGGTTAATCATAAGCACGTGATCCTTTCCAAATGAGTTAATATCCTTCACTTAATGAGATAAAATTGTCATCGGATGTATGCACAAACTGGAGTGCGTTCAGGGCAACAAATCAAAATAAAAAGTTTTGTTTATTTTAAGAGAACTATGATAGATAAATTACTATATATTAACAATAATAGCAACAATAATAATAACAATAATAATTAAAAATTTATTTAAGGAATAATTTCGGAGAGAATTTTAGAAAAAAATATAAAATTGCATTTCATACCGTTCCTAAAACTTGTTAAAATATTAATAAAAAATAAAATATTAATATTAAACATTAATAAATGAGCTGAATAAGTTTCACGTCTAAAAAATGCAAGTAGAATAAAAAGTTGGAGAATAAAAAACACGATTTCCAGGGCACTAAGTAATATGTTTTATCATTACTTAATTTGTTTAAATGGTATACAAAGTTTGTATAAAGATATTAGATCAAATAATTTTAACAGTGTGCATTATATTGTGACAATCCAGTTTTGCAGAGAGCAAAATAATAATAATGAATTTAGCAAATTCTAAGCAAGCCTTTTAAACTAAAATGAGCCATTTAAATCTTTCAAATCTGACAATGGGAAATTATATTCCCTATTTATGTGCAGTGCATTAATGGATTTTCAAACCAGAGATTAGTTTTCCAATATATTACTAATTTACCAGAGTATACCAAGGCCCTGTTTACACTGCCAGTTAAATGTGACCCAATTCCGATTTTTTGCTCATATGTGACACAGATTGAATCTGTTCTATGTCCGTGTAAACACACACACAAAAAAAAAAAAAAAAAAAAAAAAAAACGCATGCATTCGGATATTCAGAGATCGGTTTCAGGCCTCCTTCATATGTGGAAAAAAATCAGATATAGATTGCATATGTGACAATGCGACTGTCATGTAAACAGGCAGATCGGATTTATTGAGGCGTTCCATTCTGTACATCATTAAACCAGTGACAATGTGGTGCTTCTCTGCTGTTTAGTGACATAGAAGGAACAGCGTGTGCGGAGACACCAATGCAGCAAACAACAAGAGGAACATGGAGGAAAGTGTTCCTCCATGACCTGAGATCTCTCTCATACCCACAAATTCCTCTGAATAGTGGAAGTGGTATGATTATTACTAAACGTATACTGTATTGACCGCGTCTGCATCGCTGTGCACAAAAGAAACAATTAAAGTTTGACACCCCTATATATATATATATATATATATATATATATATATATATATATATATATATATATATATATATATATATATATATATATATATATACACATATACATATACATATATATATATATATATATATATATATATATATATATATATATATATATATATATATATATATATATATATATATATATTTATATATATATATATGTATATATGATTGCAGCGGTTAGGTATCATATATCGATTTTGCTCGCTTTATCACAAACTAATTAAGTTTATTTAACTTATAAAATCAATTCAGAGAGTTGTAACAAATATTGTATTTCCAGTTTCTTTGCAAAAAATGTTCTGTGGACATGTGTATACATGTTATTATTAGACATGGCAACTGTCAATCAATTATTGGGCGGGGAAAACAACACTCTTACATCACGTTACGGTGGGCCTCAAAAACACTAAGATTTGGATCCTATAACGTCTGTACATTTTAAAAATTAGGTTTATTGTGTTTCTATCACTCCAATATGACTGTGGACACACTATACCTACACACAGTTCCGTCCAAACAGCTTTCAAAAGTTGATTTTCACCATAGGTGCCCTTAAAGTAATAAAATCTTAAAATACTGGCACTCTAGAAAGC
The DNA here is from genome assembly GCF_052040795.2 of Danio rerio. Taxonomy (NCBI): domain Eukaryota; kingdom Metazoa; phylum Chordata; class Actinopteri; order Cypriniformes; family Danionidae; genus Danio; species Danio rerio. The sequence continues at coordinate 3,104,661 of NC_141021.1, read as the reverse complement.
GGCCACATATGGCACTTTTTTTCTGCAGCACTTTATTCAGCAGCTGTGAATTAAGCTTATTAATTCACAGCGTTCAGATCTGAAGATAACACCAAAGAAATTAGCAGAAAGTGAAATTAAATTTTTTGTTTTCTCGTCATCCAGATATAATAAACACAAGAGTTTTGCACAACCAACAAATGACGGCTAAGACACAAAGCCATGAATCATGCAAACTGTGGCAAATTAGCAGCAGTTTGTTTTTGTCACAAGCACTCAACCTGCTAACTCTTAAAAAACCCTTAAAAACACTCAGCAGACCCATGAAACAAAGCTGGCATCTGATGTGTTTTTAACAAAAGTATTTTAAACAATCCCATTTGCATGTGTCTGTGGCTGAGACAAATAACAGACAAACCTTTTTAGCTGTCAGCAAAAGTGATCGTCATTTGCTTGGAGTCGTTTTTCACCATCACAGGCAGCTCGCTAGAAAATAACCATAAAGTAGAAATAATCAATTCATGTGCAAACAAAGAGACTTTTTTTTAATGCATGCTTTACACTATAGGTTTTCCATATTTACACCAACAATGATGGTCATAATAAGCTGACGTTTGAATCCAGGGCCAAAGGTCAGCATGGGAATAAAGACCAGATGAAATTTAATCAAAGTAGAAAAATGAAACTCACGAAAGGTTAAATAGGGCACACAAATGCCATCAAAATGCCATTTAAACAAGCCTTGCCCTTTCATAGGTTTCATCACATGACACTCTGGAGAACATTGGTGATGTTTGTGTAAAAAGGTCGTAAATGAAAACAAAGCCTTTCGTTTGAGTTAGGCCGACAGTCATCATCAGCAATGGATTGTTGCGATGAAGGAAGGGAAGAAGGATTGCCAATACACTGAAAAAAATATCATACACTCAAAACATTAATTAACAATGAGCTGAAACAACAAATCTTTTTGGTGTTTGGGGGAGGACAGCGTAATTGTTATATGTGCAATCCACTTAAAATTGTAAAAACTCTTAAGTTAACTTAATTCCTTCATGTTGCCCCAACACAAATCAATTATGTAGAACCCAACATTTTCACGTTGTACTTGGAACAAACTATAAAAATATATTGTAATATTGTTGGAAAACAGGATTCTGACCAGAAGCAGGAAATCAGAGCACATCACACCTGTCCTCAGGTCTCTACACTGGCTCCCAGTTACATTCAGAATAGAGCTTAAAGTAGTTATTATTACTGGTCTATAAATCACTAAATGGCCTAGGACCTCAATACATTACAGATATGCTCACTGAATACAAACCCAACAGATCACTCAGATCTCTAGGAACAAATGTTGATTGATGTGTGTATGCTCTATGTTCGTATTTGATTGTGTGTGTACATGGCTATTTCAAGATGGCGACAGTCATACCGTATGTACCTGTGAAACGCTGCGGGAGATAAATACTTTTTAAGAAATCCCATGCTCATCATATGATGGTCAACTATCGCTGTAGCCACTGAGATAGTAGCCTGCTTTTTTCTTTATCTCATATGTTTGGTGATTGTTTGTACTGTGTTGATGGATGAGATGTCTGTCTGTTTTTATGTTTTGCAGAGCAGGAACCTGCTGAAAAACAGCATTCATGCTGAGTCAGGCCCAATTATCTTTTAATCTTTTCCTGTTTAAAAAATTATAAATAAATATATAATTAAAATAAACTACAAGAGTTCAGTCAGAGCAGGGTGAATCTGCCTTCAGCCACTAACAGCGCCCCCCACTGCTGGAATCAGCTTCCAGAAATGATCAGATGTGCTCCAACATTAGGCACGTTCAAATCAAGACTGAAAACACATCTGTTTAGCTGTGCCTTTACTGTATGAGTGCCGCGCTACATCCGACAGATTGCACTATTCTGTTTCTCGTTTTCTTTTTCATTCTTTTATAACCTATTTTAACTCATTTTAATTTGTTTTTATCAGTTTTTAATCATTTTCATTGTCTGCATTTTATGCTCCTAAACTTGTCTTTTTTATTCCTGTTTATGTAAAGCACTTTGAATCTCCACTGTGTATGAAATGTGCTATATAAATAAACTTGCCTTGCCTTGCCTAATATTGATTGTTTTTTTCTGTTTTTCTCAAAATAATTAAAATTTGGTTCAAACTTAAAGGTGCAGTAGGTGATCTTTGACAGTGCTAACCGGCTAGCATTAATCTATGAAACACAGTCCCACCCCTGCCGTCTAAAGCCACGCCTCCTGAAATACAAGCGAGCACCTCTGCGACTAGTGCTTGACCGGCGTGCATGAATTACACACATTACTAAGCCATACTTACATGCTATTTCAGAGCGAACATTCAGAGTAGCATGGTAAACAATATAGAGAGTGCGTCACAGGTTGTCATGGTTTAAAAATGAACCGATGTGATGTGAATATAAAGCAACTTCACCTCAGTATAGCAGGCTAGGCGGAATAGTGCCGTTTACTGATGTTCTGTTGTTAAACTGAATATAAATCTACATTATCAATGCTGTAAAAGGCCCTTATGAAACTGAAAATAGTCACATCAATCTATCGCCGGAAGATTTCAGGGGCTGAAAATATACTATAGTAATTTATAGTAAATACTACACTGTAAAAAATAAATCCGTAAAATTTACGGTAAAAAAACGGCAGCTGTGGTTGCCAGTACTTTACCGTTAAAAACACGGTACAAACCGTAAAAGTAATTTTTTTCATTTTTACGGTAAATTACCATATTTTAATAATTTATCGAGGTAATATGTCTGTATTTTGAATGATCAACATCTACACATCTTTTGTTACATAGTTAGACAAGTTAGCACACCTACATGCAGGTGGTGATGAGAAAGTTACATAATGAGCCAATGCTCATCACAATCAACTTTTCCCATAAGCAGAAAAGACTATCAGCATATAGAAGGTGGTCAGTGTCATTCACACAGCTACTAAACACCAATATGGTAACACGCATAAAATTAAATTAATGAAATAAACATTGTTTATCAACATTATATGTAACATAAATCTCTAATGTACATAACTGATGGGGAAACAACTAAAAAGATCCACATTAATGTCATAAAAAGTGATGTGCCATGCAGGGAATTCTGGGAAAGTCAATTTACGGTTATTAACCGTATATATTAAGGAAACATACCGTTAACCAGGTTACGGATTTGTACTGTAGCATTTTTACAGTTTTTTACCGTTGAAATCACAGCCATTTTTTACAGAGTAGTGTTTTTAACTATACTGACACATCCAATAGAGATGGAAATGTTGCACAATCAGCTAAAACGTTACTGGAATTGTCTTTTTATGTATGGGAAATATATATTGCATCACCAAAAACGCTAGAGGTCAGGTCCATGTGTTGTGCGATAAGTCGATATATCAATTATTGTGACAGGCGTACCTGCATCTCACAGCTGCTGCTAGTCAGACATGATTTGAAACAAGTTTTCAGTCACAGGAATTCAATTGTATTTTTGAATGAAAACATACAGTACAGAGGTCCAGACCTTGTGAGCTAGGCTATAAACCTGATAATAAGAAAACAGAAAAGAGCTCTGGCCTTGTGGATAGTAAAAAACTTCAAACAGTCCAAGTCAATCAATCTCTTTTTGTCCACTTAAAATAAAATTAAGAATGTTTTTGGCATTTTTCATTAGCTGAGCAGTCAATACACACGTACATGAACCCTACATACTACGCCTAACCTATTAAACCAGCTGCTCCTTTCAGAATTATTTAATTTCTTATTTGAGGGAATATTTGTTCATGGTGACAGTGGACCTCAATATGAGCAAAGCTTGTGAAATTTAATTAAATGCGAGGAATTTAGACAGACGTGAATAAGTGCTTATAAAAAGAAAATACCTTGAACTGGGGCACCGCTGATATTTTACATACAATGCATCTACTTTCTAAAGCGGCACATAAAAAAATAAAAAAAGTCAATTCTATCACCTTAAATCGTTTCTCACTGAAGTTCAATGATAAATGCCTGGTGGGAAATGTAATTATCATCACCTTTTGAGACGTGACACAGGCTATACATCACCCACTCCATTCCCAATATCCCTTCCAACACTGCGATTAAAGTGTATGTATAGGAATATGCATAATTTCTCATGACTGTGACACTGAATCAACTCAGCTTATTGAAGTGACACAGAAATGGATATTCTTCTGTCAAACTGAATGTCATTTACAAAGACATTTTGCGTTTTCATTTTATGAACTTTTCCTCCACTATATTACACATCTTTTTGTGCGCATCACATACTGTCATCAGCAGTTCTTTCTGAGACTTTAGCATGGGGAAACGTGGGAAATTTTGCTTTTAAGGATTTTTATTGTTGTTATTTCTTATTTAAATTTGTCAAGGATTCATCTTAAAATTCTAACCCTTTAAATGACAGACTGACCAATTCAAAATGTCATGATTATGATTATTTAACTTACACCACTGTCTACATTTTGATTAAAAAAATAAGAGGCTTGTAAAACGCTTAAACAATAATAAAAGCATGTGTTAGTTCCAGTCGGTAGTTTAGTTTTAACGATATCTACTAGCTAGTGTGCCCCAAAAAGAGTGACAAATTTCGCGTTTAGAACATATATGATATAAACATCCAAATGAATCGGTTCAGTTAATGAATCAATGACTCGCTAGTAAAGACATAACTGAACTGCTGACACACAACAAAATGATTTATTTATAATAATGGTAATGAATTACAATTTTTACTAAATCATTCAGGTTCAATAATAAGATGGTCCCTAGTATAATTTGTAAATGAATCAGTTTGGACGAACGAATCAGTCAATGACTCACCCATACACTTGTGATTCACAAGTCGTTATCGCCTACTGGAGTGAATGATGCCATTGAAAGTCCTGGAAACACAAAAAATTAGATGTCACGTTAAATAATTAAGAAGTAAGCTTGATAATTAGTTTATAATATAATATTTTCGTGATTCCTTAAGTATGTTTATCTAGCTAAAGAGATTTTGACGTCAAACGCTTCTCTGAGGTAAAAGTACCGTTAGGTCGACATGAGTTCACACGCTGTTTTCTTGACGATTCCTGAGGTTAAAACTACCGAGTCACCGATTGAATTGATACAGGAGAGCTCATTTCAGTAAGTTGAAAAGTATCTTTCAGCAAACCTTTTAATTCGTGTTTATTTCGTGTAGAAAAGAGGAAAGTGTTGTTGGACGCGCGCTAAATTACAACACCTGCTGTCACTCAATAATATCCAGCTCCAGACCCACACACGTTTTAGGCACAGCACACGCGATCTAGGCAAACCATATGGTAATATATGTGTATTGTTATTAAATAGTGTACACAATAAGCAATAGTGTATACTATTTCTCAAATGCCGATCAAGACGGGCGAATGGGTTGTGTTGTTTCCCATCGCCATTCAATAATAGACTGAACAGTTTTCTATCAGTCATCATAGATGATCAGTCAATATTTATCTGACTGAGTCAGTATAGCAGATACTTGTTTGCTGGCTTTGCTGAAACATTTTTCAGATATATATATATATATATATATATATATATATATATATATATATATATATATATATATATATATAAACTGTCTAAAATGGACAGGTTTCATTTATATAATGGATTTAATATAATGAAGGAAATAATATAGTTAGTATGTATAGGCTATAATACTTCTTCATATGTAATACAAACCTTTTTACATTTAATAAATGTTTAACACTATATTAACATTTTACTCAAGCAATTAAATAGTATTTATTTGCCTAATATTCTAACAACACGTATTAATGATTTCCCACATTAAATACTATAGTACTTTATAGTAATATGTCGTTTTTTTTGCCATAAAGTACTAATTTGTAGTAATTATAGTTGCAACTAATATAGTAGTACAAACAACTGAACTGTTAATTATTAATTAAAAAAAAAAAGTAATAGTTTTGTTAAAGATAAAGTAGTTTAGGTAAGCTAAATTATCCATAGTAGTGTATGAGTGTGAATGCAAGAGAGCATAGGTGTTTCCCAGTGTCGGGTTGCAGCTGGAAGGACATCCGCTGCGTAAAATGTGCTGGATAAGTTGGCGGTTCATTCTGCTGTGGTGACCCCTGATTAAAAAAAGGCTGAAAAGAAAATGAGTGAATGAGTGAACATCTAGAACAGGGGTGTCAAACTCTATTCCTGGAGGGCTGCAGCCCTGCACACTTTAGTTTCAACCCTGCTCCAACACACTTACCTGTAGGTTTCAAACAAGCCTGAAGGACTCAATTAGTTTGATCAGGTGTGTTTAATTAGGGTTGGAACTAAACTGTGCAGAGCTGCGGCCCTTTTGGAACTGAGTTTGACACCTGTGATCTAGAAGATCAGCACTCACTTGTCCAGCAGGACTTTATTATCTGTCTTATTTATTCTCACAATATCATGTATTTCACATTTGTATCTCGCCGTTGGTCAACATAGAACCTATTGCATCAACAAGCACCTTCAAACGTTTACCTGTTGGTGTGCCCTATAAGTAAACTTTACACCAGCAAACCACATGTCGGGGTGCTATAGGATGCATTATTTATTGTAGCCTAAAAAAGATGGACATTCAGAGAACTCCTCTTTGATGATGCACCCTCAGAGGCATCTGTTCTTATTTGCTATATCCACTAGCTGGTTTCATTTCAGAGTTTGTAGAATAATTCTTGACTGACAGGCCATATTTGTCATGCTGTCTGTAGGACTTCACACAGAGGCTGGTAAGACGAGAAGGCCATGCGAGGGGCTGCAGACTCCCAGACCTGAATCCTGCAGCACTGATAAGCTGCACCTTGGAGGACCATGCCGAGCGTTCAGGAGCCCAGATCAGCAGGACTCAAACAGCATCTATGGGAGAGAGCCGCTGGCTGCATTTCACTGTTTATTATCAGGTATGCACAGAAAGTGGAGCACAGCAAAGGCTAATATAGTGGAACTCACAGACGCCGAAAATAGTTTCTCAGGTTAAGATTCTTTAACCTGTTTCAGAGGTAAAATTCCCAAATTTGAATGCTGTGAAGTGCACTACTATGATTTAGCATATTGAATGGGTGAAAGCGCTTTTTATAGTTACCCTTTTATATAGTTTGCATTTCCTTTTTTGGTAAACTGGACTTAAGCAGTTTCAATTAATATATATTTACATCAGATGTCACCTACACTACTGTTGTCTATTGGAAGAAATGTGTCAATAGAGCTGCCATTGTAGTACAGGGGTCCGTTCTTCGTACCTCGCTTAAATGATCTAAGATGATTTGGCAGATCCTGGATCTTTTCATCTTGATAACTGATCTCTTGCTAATTTGGTTCTTCAAAAAAGTTCCCGAATCAGATTAGAATGTCTGGATAAACTGATCTGAGATCGCTGGGTGTGTTGTGAAGGACAGATCTATCGATCCTCGAAATCATGATCAGCAATGCAACGATTGGCTGACGGCACAGCAGCGTGATGACATCATCTGATTAATATTTAATTATCCATGTGAGCAAAATTACATAAAGTTAGCAGTAAACCGTTTGTTAAATATGACATGCAATAACCTTCCACATTTGTTGTGAGCTGCAGGCTTTACACTTTCATGTGTCGAGTATTCATCAAGTATTTCAATGCATATCAATGTATTTAGTTAAACATTTAGAAAAGATTTTCTTTATTATAGTAGCGTTTTTTTAATCGGTGTAAAGAATAACTGGTTGTTTACAAAAGCATTTTGATATTGGTGAAGGCGTCTGCAACTTTTGTGAAGCATCATCACTGGCATATTAGCTGTCAAAACATGTTTATGAATGCATAAATGTATTATTGCTTTAAAAAAAAAAGTCACATATTGTGCATTTCTATTATACACAATTTGTACTAAAGCGATCTAGAAAGTTCATATCAATAAGTTTTCTCTTTGCACCAGCAGGTGGCAGTCTTTGTACTTTCATTTCGAGAGTGCAGATTGCATAAGATTTATTAATATGTATAACTTTATTTATTTTATTAATAACTGTAACTATATATATATATATATATATATATATATATATATATATATATATATATATATATATATATATATATATATATATATATATATATATATATAGAGTTAGAAAATATGTACCATTTTCCCAAGTGTATATAACTACTACTGTAAGAAAATATCAGAATTCAGAACTTTCTGTATTATCTTTACTTGAACTGAGCCGGTTCTAATCCTGTTTATATGAATTGAACCTGCTCCCGATCAGGTTTGACCTAGCAGAACTGTTGCTATGACAACAACTCTCGAATCAGCTTTGAAGAACGAAGAATTTTCTTGACAAGCAAAACATTTTGTCTTGTTTTGAGAAATGATATACCTATATTAAGTGAGTTTCTCCTTAAAACAAGCAAAATAATCTGCCAATGGGGTAAGCAAATTAATCTTGTTTTTTCTTTTGACGTAAGTTTATTTTGCTTAACCCATTGGCAGATTATTTTGCTTGTTTTAAGGAGAAACTCACTTAATATTGGCATATTATTTCTCAAAACAAGACAATGTGTTGTGCTTGTGTAGAAAATTCTTCTTGATTTAGGAATTTTTAGATATTTGGGCTAGAAACAAGACAAAAAATCTAAGCACGAAAAGCATTTTTTGCAGTGTATCGTTGGGAGTTACATAGGAACGTTGTGTACTTGGCTGTATATCTTATCAGTGAAGAGAAAGTGACACAAATTTCAATGCCTTCCGAGTGACCCGAAGGTCCGTTCTGAATGAATGGTGAAAATAAAAAGGGATATCAGAGCTCATTTCCAGCTAAGTTAAGGGAAATGACACTAGTTAGCTAACCTTTTCTTTCCCATACACACGTTTTAGATGCCATTTATCAAACTTGAGGTAATGAACTGATTCTTTTACTATATTAGACTCGTCACGATACTGAATTAAAAGAAAAACCAGCAATTACCCGCTAACATTAAAGGCACTGTTGATGGCTTTCTTAAAACGGCGCTGATTTGATATTTTGTTCACGTGCTCAACAGAAATGCTTGTGATTGGCCGAGAAAGTCATCAGTTCTACCTCCGCTGTTTACAGAGTACAAACCAATGACTGTAAAAAATATGGACGACGCGACAGCCCTTTTTCCCATTGAACGCCTTGAGGGCAAAACGCCTGCTTGACGGGCACAAACTGTCGCAAAAGACTGCTGAAATTGGAGCCAGACATGCGCAGAAGGATTGTCTGATGGAGCCAGAGGAGGAGCCGCGAAAATGAGCAGAGTCGAGCTTCCAATCAAACGCTTTATGTAAAATCAACTACGCCCCCCGAACTTCTCAGCATGCGTTTGCTGTCATATCAACACAAATGGATGTAATAACGTTAACAAATATGAGGGTTTTATATATTCAATCGCGCCAGCTCCGGACTGCAGCGCATAACTTACTCGCGGCGTCGCGGGCTGATTCCGGCTCGCATGCGGCAGCGCCTGCTCGCTCGGCCGCCGCATCTGGCTCGATTGACTCGGACTGGAATCGGGCAGTGAGTCCAGGCATCCGGAGTAGGTCCAGCAGAGCTAACATTAGTCAGTCTGAGCTCTAAGAGATAAGTCTCCGGCAGGCGAGAATCTAGCCGGAACTGTGTTTTGCTATCTGGGTGGCTAGGCGTGTATCAGCAAACTAATAAAGCCCGAAAAAAGCCCTGAACTTAGCGAATAAACAGTGTTCCACCAGGATCATGTATGTCAGAAACTATAGTTTACTGCTGAACTCATTTTGTCATGGTAAAATAACACAGAAATCGAATAATAACACTTCAGTCTACTTCAGTCTCCTGCCGAAGCTCAGATGCCGCGCTTTGAGAAACTGTCAATCACAGCTGTCAATCACGATGACACGCCCAGCATTAAATTACTGCTAAAAACAAACTGTTTACAAAAATGAAGATCTGCACCTATTTCAGCACAATAACCAGTGCCTTAATCGACCAGAACTATCTTTCGGGACATTTTATTGCAAGTGTAATATTTTTTTTTATTTGGGCTCAAGTCTCCTTCATTAACACGGAGGAGGCGGGCTTTATGACTTGTACTGCAGCCAGCCCCCAGGGGGCGATCTAACGGCCGAAACCTTCACTCAAACGTAGGCTTGCGGCACACTTGGTACAAACACAGACGAGTGATTCGCTTAATGACTCGACTGATCTTCACGGCTGCTTCGTGTATCTGTGTTTGCACTGTGTGAAGAGCAGTAAACTGAGTGCAAACACAGACACACGGAGAATGGAGTGCGAAGCAGCCGTGAAGATCAGTCGAGTCATTCGTGCTTATCGGCGCTTCAAAGTTAGCGGGAAATAGACGGTTTTAAAACTTCAGTACCGGGACAACACTGACCCGGGCGTGCTACAGAGGACTGCAGTGTTTTATCGCTCACGGGGATACATAGGCTGAAGCAGGAAAGCGTCCCCACTGTGTTTAACTGGTCCCATGAACTAAAGCATAGGAGGACACTTAAGTGTATTACTCTTATTGTGATGTTGTTTGATGCTAAATTGCTTTTAATTGTTTAAATTAAACTTTCTGAATGATTTTAAAGTGATGTTTACACCTTTTCTGCATTTTGAAATCTCTGCAACAGCTGGACTGGCCATCCAGAGCCAGAGATATATACACATGTACATATATCTATGATTGGGAGTTTTCCCAGTGGTCAGTATGCCAAACATCCCAAGTCTCCCGGAAGTTGCGGGAGTATCCCTAAAATGCATAGACACTCCCGGATGCCTGCAAATGAATGATAATCTCCCGGAAATCGTGCGTCTCCTGCCCGGTCCTTAAATATGTTGCACAACCCTCTCTCCACTGCATCCCTACTAGCTCTTCAGGTACGTCTCGGGCAACTCACCCCCACCGTTCTTGAGGTACGTCGCGTGCAACTCACCCCCACCGCTCTTTAAGTACGTCTCACGCCCGCATGCCCCCCTTCACAGATACGTCGCTCACTACTCAACCCCCCATTTTACATCACTTTTCGCACGGGCATCACCCCACAGTCCAAACACATGCGCTATAGGGGAATTGGATGAACTAAATTGGTCGGTTCATTCCGCTGTGGCGACCCCTAATAAATAAGGGAGTAAGCCGAAGGAAATTGAATGAATGAATGAAGTTCTGAGCTGAAACTATTTACCTTCAGCCTCATGTATTTGCTTGTTTGACATCCTTAATCTTTAGCTGCAGGGTTGTGACATGACGTCTTACTGTATTCAGATTCGGCTCTATATATTCCGAGCGCATCTTATCTGATGTTAGACGCTGTTTGACATAGTTATGCATCTATATTCTTTGAGTCTGACCTTGCATCTTGGGCAAAGTTATAAAGGCTCTTTTGGATGGTTGATTCATGCAATTTGACATTAACTGAGGCAAGACTTGCTTATAAATTCCTTTTTATATTATCCTGGGGATCCACAAGACCTTGGTCATGTTCGGAAAGTAACACTGGGAAATGGGATGCTGCCTTTAAAAATAGCTAAATGTTTGATAAAATCTTCATTTGTGATTCGGCTGGTTGTCATCTCTGGATGATGCTGCACTTTTGTCTTTTATTAAAGGGTCACGAAACACCAAAATACATGTTTTGAGCTGTTGACAGTCGTATATGTGTCCCACACTGCTAAAAACACTATTAGGACACCTATTTTACAAAAAAAGTGAAAATTGGTTGTTTTTGCGTTATTTCGAGCAAATTCGTACTTCCGGTTTGAAACTAATTTTTGAAGCTGCGTCACGGCCATGAGATCTTAGCGTGTATTCCAGCGTGTAGACTGGACGTCTGTACCTGGGAGTACTTTGTGACGTCTCTGAGTGTGCAGCATTCATTCATGAGTATGACTACCAATCAGTGCGCTCTATTGTGTATGCAGTGCAGCTTCAATAATATGCATGATAGCTGCGAAGACTGTTTTACCTGAAACAGTGTTCAGACAGCAGAGAGACGCCACGTTGTGTTGTCAAAACAAGTGGGAAAAGAATAAGAATTGTTTGGAGATACGGGTCGTCAGTGTTGCTTTCATAATTTGCTGCAGTGAAGGTTTTGTTTTCATTTTCTCACGTGTGGATCAGTGCATGCGACACGCTGCAAAAATACGTTTGTATGGAACATTGTTTACCCCAGAGCTTTTCGCATCTGGAAATGGGAAAATTCGGATTTGCTGCTCGTCTCCTTTTAAAAAAGACGCAACTCCAGTGGGTGTTGATTGTCCTGTCTCTGCAGATTTGGTAAGTGTGTGCGATCAGTGTCTTTTGTTTGTTCATTCAGATGGCAAAGTTATAGTTCGTATCGTCAGCAGTACTCTTTCAGTGTTTAAAGACAGACCTTAGTCAGAATGATTTCTAAGTTACTAAGTTTACAGTACGTTAATGTCACTCTAATATTATGGGCTGAAAGATCTGCTGTAAATGCTGCTCTCCGAGTGTAAACATGTGAACACTGCAAGCAAACTACTACCGACTGTCCTGTTGAACTTTCGCCACATTTTGTGACAGCACACTCTACACACAAACGGCTTTCTGACCAACCGAGTGCATCTGAGTTACCGAGAAATGCAGTTTTTTTTTCTCTTATACGACGTGCGGTGTCAAACAATTCACTGTCATTAAACATAGTCACTGTCTTTCTCTCTTGCGTCTGTGTTTGTTTTGCCTCGGTGAAAATCAGCGCCTACCCAAATGGAAACTCCCATTTTTATCCAAATCCTTCCCTCTTTCCCTCCCCCAACACTCCCACCTAAACAGAGCTAGACACACCCACTTTCCTGACTTTTTCCAAACAAGAGGTGTGAAAAGACCCTGCTGAAACAGGGGGGCTTCATGGCCCTTCAAATGTTATTTTTCAGCATCATAGCACTGTTCATGCTTAAAGAATGCTAAAAAATGAAATGCATTCACAGTTCCTGTCTATTAATTAAGATGTTGGGATTGAATATGTTTGAATGCATTTATTACACAGCACAACTTGCAAGTTTTATTGCATTTGCAGTTATGACTGTCAAGATTTTAGTGATTTAAGTGTTGACATTATTTGTATGGACAGAACGCTTGAATGTTCTTGAATATGAGTGGTCTAGTAATATGTTATTGTGAACCAGCCTTCCTGCAGCTATTTCCATCTCTCTGGCATCATTTGGCTAAACTGCCAATCGTCGGAAATCACGAGTTGAGTGGACTGACTGCAAAATGACTGAGAAACAAAACCTTTCCCAGACTCTTTTATAAGAGTCTCTATGAGCTCTTTTAATCTCAGCATGATGTACCACCCACTTCAGTAGCTGAGACCAAACCAGACCACCTGATGTTCAAACAGGGCGCTGCACTGCAAGTTACCTGCGAATTAAGTTGCGATCCTTTAATCTCTAATAGAGGGAGCATTTGCAGTGATTGTGCACCAAATTATGATTTAAGAGCATGATGATTTTGAACCATCGTTATTAATTTTGCAATCTTCACATTACATCTAGTTTTAAATGCTTACGTTGGAGATTCTGATAGATGTGAATAAATTGCAACAGTCTAATCAATTCAAAACAGATTGAGATCACTTAGACTTTATTTACAGTGGACTAAGTGGAAACATATCCTAGTAATATAAGTGCTTTATTCTCATTACTAAATGACCACAGACATTTTTCTTGTGTGGTTTTGTTATTGAGAGGAAACAGAGCAACAGATATTACACATTCATCTAAATGTCACTTTCAGCACTGTGGATGGTGTCTGGATGCTTGTTATCAGTATTCAAAGCTCTTTCCAGCATCTCTTTATTTCAAAATCAAAGACTGGAAAAGATTTGTTATATCAGGACACTGAATAAGTATTCAACACGTAACCATTTCTCTCAGAGAACATATTTCTAAAGCTGATGGCAGCTTCAAGGTGGCTCTCATGTGGAGAATGAAGTCACATGCATTGCTCAGGTGTGTTTTTTTGTCACAGGCTTCATTAGAGTGTAAAAATCTTGATGCTTCTGTGGGTCTTATAGGTCTGGGCGATTAATTGAAATGTAATCGACATTTAGAAGAACCTATACTTGATCTATCTTTTTTAGGTAAATTTTTTCAAATGACTTTCCCTACTGCGTGTGGAGTCACGTGACCCCACTCTGTTAAGGCTGATTTAAACTTCTGCGCTGAACGCATGTCTGTGGTCAGGTGTAGCCTTTGCGTGGGCAGATACCAACGCACCTCTCAAAAATTGCAACTACATGTCGCACGTTTGCACTATGAAGACGATTGGAAGCTGTGCCAGAGATGCATTGAGATGGCATATTTTCTATTACAATAAAATTATTGTTTACAGTGAAATATTTGTTTACAAAAGATTCAATAAATGCACGGTTTAAAATATTATTTACAGGATATACAATAGTTAATTTATTTAGAAGAAACTGCTTAATTTCTTCCTTTTTTAATATAAAAAATATTGAAAATAATTAATTTTGTTTGCAAAAGTGCAAACTATTAATTTGTGACTGTTTCAGGCAATGTGTTTTTTAATTTCAGTTGTTTAACCTTGATGTTCAATGAATTATCATTATACATAGTAGATAGTGTGTGTGTTTTCTTCAATTATTTTAAAATCAAGCAATGCCCCTTTTATTCAGAAATCTCTCGCTTGTAATATGTGAGCTTACTTACTGTACAAAACTTATCAGTGAACTATAAGTGCAGAAAAAAATTAATAAACACATGAAATAATCGTTCATTAATCATAATCTAGTTAAAATGTTCAATTAATATTTAGATTTTAGGCCAAAACGCCCAGCTCTGGGGTCTTGAGCTTTATTTTGTATTTTCTATTGGATTCAAGTCAGGTGATTCTACAGCTTGATTTTCTTTCTCTGGAAGCATCTGAGAGTTTCCTTGGCTGTGTTTTGGATCATTGTCTTGCTGAAATGTTCACCCTGGTTTCATCTTCATCCTCCTGCTAATGTAGATTTTGGACTGAAGCAGCTGATATTCATTCACACTGAGGAAGGGCGGAGAGTTGCTGAAGAACTACTGAGAGATTTCAGCTGCTGTCTGGGCTTTCACTACCTTTATACACCTCCCTTTCTTCATTTGTTCAATACCTGTTCCCTGCCTCATTTAATTTTATTACTCATAGCTTGATTTAGAAAATAATTAGATTTGTTTTCTTTTATTAAATAGATTTCTTTGGTAGTTATCAACATCCAGTGAAAATTTGAAGTCAACAGCACCTTTAGAAATGTGTTTTCTGTGAAAAGTGGTGACGTGTTCAAAGCTTATTTCCCCCACTGTAAATAAGCATTCCATTGATGTATTGTTTGTTGGACAATATTAACTAAGATTAAGTTATTTGAAAATAGGGTTAAAAAATCTATATATTGAGAAAATTACCTTTAAAGTTGATATTCAAGCATCTTTAAGTATATATTCATATGCATATAACAAATCAAAATTAAGTGTTAATATATATATAAAGTAGAAAATTGACAAAATGTATTTAGGGAACATTGTAGTCTAATGATTTTTGGCATGAAAGAAAATAAGTTCATGCAATTAGATATGGGTCGATAACCGTTGTCAAGGTATAGCAGGGTTTGGAAAAGTTAAGGTTTTAAAACAGTAAAAGTTTTCTGTTGTACCGTTCCCAAGGTATATATAAGTTTTGTTTGTTTGTTTTGTTTTTTACATGTCTATTTTATTTAGTTTTTCAGGGCAACAGTATCTTCAGCAGAAAAGGAACTTCTACATCAAAAGCCACTGGTCCAAAACATTTTAAGTGAAGTTTATTTATAAACTAATTTCAAGAGGATCATGTGCTTATGATTGCTTGCAACTGGTCCTGCATTATTCAATTCATGATTCACCAATCATGATTTCAGTCCCTACCAAGCCAGCCGACGTTTCTGTGTGGAGTTTACATGTTCTCTCCGTGCTCACGTGGGTTTCCCTGGGTTCAACAGTTTCCTCCCACCGTCCAAAAACACGCAACCTAAGTTAATTGACTAATCCAAATCGGCACCATAGACATGCTCCTGGTAAATAGTTGTCTCTTAAGAGCAATCACTATCTGTTCATTAGCTACTACAGCAGAGGAGTTCACCAGATCTACCTAAGCTCAAACTCCGCTTTCGCCTTGCAAACAGGAGGGAGCCACGGGTTCGAGGATCTCATGAGCTCAGGGCTCTCTCCCGGGACAGCATGCCAAACAAGCTTTATAATCAATCATAAGCTAAGTGTGAACTCCAGAAATGTTTCTTAAAATAAAATGTATTGTGTTTGATGGCAGGAAAAGTTGTTGTTTTTTTTTACCGAGACATTATATTGGAGCAGCGATCACAATACTGTGAAACCATGATATATTTATCCAAGGTTATACCGTCAGAATCTTATACCGGATCATGCCTACAATGTATCTTTGGCTATTCTCGCAAATATATGTGTGCAATTTAAGACCAGAGATTGTTTTCCTTCATAAAAAAAAGATTTGTTTTGTGTCTTTATTATCTATTTTATGTATCTAATTATCTATACTATGTGCTATACTGTAAGGGCTTGAGCTTTTCTTTATCATGCACGATCATGAATAGACCCATTGATTGGTTCTGAGCAAAGCTGAACTTTTCCACCTGTTTCTTTTCCTCTGGTGGTAAACAGATCCTCGCTTCGCAATACGGCGCATCAGATCATTTAAATCAATACAGTTGTTGCTCCGCACCTTCATCAAATGGCATAAACATCATTAATACAAATTAGGACAAAAGGTGAGCATGTCCTTTCCATTTCCATTGACGACACAATTAGGGGCATTGAAATATTAATCTCCATTTGTATAGAAGCCTCGATGGATCGCATGACCTGTTTGTCATAATCCTGCGTTCCGAGACTCAGGAGAGAAAGTCGGCTGTGCGCTGATAAAGGAAAGAAGAGCCGCTAATTAAAATGAAGGAGAAGAGAACAGATGGCTTCTTCACAGCTGGAAACTTGACTGTGTCTGGGACAACACAGCCTGGTATACCACAGGGATAAATATGCTGCCCCTTTGTTTTGCTTTCTGGATGCAGTCACTTTGAGCTAATGCCCTTTGAATTTCCCCACAAACCACGACTGCCTCTGAATACTTGATCAGCGGCTGAAACGTGTCTGCGGTGTAAATGAATGAGGTGATTATGTTTTAAAAATCAGCATTCCCAAAGAAACGGTGCAAGACTGCGTTCTGTCACTGCTAATGAACGCATCCGTTTGTTTTCCATTCGGCTGCCTTTTTTTTTCGATGGGAAATTATTAGAGCTGTGTCTTCCTTACTGACTAATGCATGTGCACATCATGCACTTGAGTGAATGGCAATAAACGTTTTGAGAATGAAGCGTGATTTTTCTTTTGCCTTGCATGGTTGTTTTGGCTGTAGGCGTTTCTCCCCTCCTCTCAAAAGGCCTTTCCAACTTCATTCAACAGCTCCAACGTGACGCTTTTTTTAATAAGGCACCAAAAAAAGTGCATTGCTTGTAGAGTAGGCCGTCTGTTCAAGCTCTTGACAATTTAATTCAAATCAATATTCAGGTTATAGATCAATATTATTGATTGTTTCATGTACCTAAGGAATACATGTTGGCCTAGACGTGTGTTGTTGTTTTTTTCTTTTTCTTATTTATGTGTACATTTACAATCACCGGCCACTTTATTAGGTACACCTGTCCAACTGCCTGTTAACGCAAGTTTCTAATCAGCTAATCACATGGCAGCAACTCAATGCATTTAGGCATGTAGACATGGTCAAGACGATCTGCTGCCGTTTAAACTGAGCATCAGAATGGGGAAGAAAGGTGATTTAAGAGACTTCGAACGTGGCATGGTTGTTGGCTGTAGACGGGCTGGTCTGAGTATTGCTAAATCTACTGGGATTTTCACACACAACCATATCTAGGATTTACAGAGAATGGTCTGAAAAAGGGAAAGTATCCAGTGATGCCAGAGGTCAGAGGAGAATGGCCAGACTGGTTCCAGCTGATAGAAAGGCAAAAGTAACTCAAATAAGCACTCGTTACAACCGAGCTCTGCAGAAGAGCATCTCTGAACACACAACACGACCAACCTTGAGGCAGATGGGCTACAGCAGCAGAAGACCACACCAGGTGCCGCTCCTGTCAGCTAAGAACAGGAAACTGAGTCTACAATTCACACAGGCTCACCAAAACTGGACAATAGAAGATTGGAGAAACGTTGCCTGCTCTGATGAGTCGCCATTTCTGCTGCCACATTCAGATGGTCTGAATGTGAACAAGAAAGCATGGATCCATCCTGCCTTGTATCATTGGTTCAGGCTGGTGGTGGTGGTGTAATGGTGTGGGGGAGATTTTCTTGCTACACTTTGGGTCCATTAGTTTCAATTGAGCATTGTGTCAATGCCACAGCCTACCTGAGTATTGTTGCTGACCATGTCCATCCCTTTATAACCACAGTGTACTCATCTTCTGATGGCTACTTCCAGCAGGATAACACACCATGTCATAAAGCGTGAATCATCTCAGACTGGTTTCTTGAACTTGACAATGAGTTCACTGTACTAAAATGGCCTCCACAGTCACCAGCACTCAATCCAATAGAGCACCTTTGGGATGCGGTGGAACAGGAGATTTGCTATCATGTCAATATGGAAAAAAATCTCTGAGGAATATTTCCAGTACCTTGTTGAATCAATGCCACAAATGATTAAAGCAGTTCTGAAGGAAAAAGGGGTTCCAAGTAAGGTGTACCTAATAAGTGTCTGGTGAGTGTTTATATGCCTAAGCTGAGGCTATTACTAATAATGTTAAAATTACCCTATATACAATGTTCTTCTATAATGTTCTATACAATTTTCTTTCCTACTATTATTACTCCCTACAACCTTATTCTGCAATGTGTAAATGTTTTTGCGCTTGTTTTAAGTCCCCTATTCACCTTATTCTCCGCTGACGAGCGGGCGCTGCCATTTGAATCTTTTTGGCTTGAGACTTCCAGTCTCATTTACTTCCATTCAATTTTTGACGTTAAAAACTGCTGCTTGATGTTGCAATTTGATATTTTCTTATTATATTATTCTACTTTGTCTGTATAGTCATGCAAACATTTGTCCGTTTTCTGCCGTTTATTATTCCTAGTCATTTCTCCCATAGGCGACTGAATCGGAAGTTCTAAGACAATCGCGAAAACAGGCGCACTTCCGCATTTTAGAATAAGGTCAATAGGAGAAATGGTTAGGAATAATAAACGTCCGAAAATGGTCAAACTGCTTATTCTACAAGAGTGTTAATAACTATACAGACAAAACAAAATTATATAATAAGAAACACCTTACACACAACATCAAGAACAAGCTGTTTTTAACATCGAAAAATAAATGGAAGTGAATGAGACCCGAAGTTTCCAGCCAAAAAGATTCAAATGGCTGTGGCTCCTCGAACATGAAGAATAAGGTCAATAGAAGACAAGGGATACCACCAAAGAGCATTCTTCAAAATATCTTCCTTTGTGTTCAGCAGAAGAAAGAAAGTCATGCTGGTTTAAAACGAAGTATAAGCGATGGGGTACGTTTTATTTTTGTGTGAACTATACCTTTAAGATTTTAAATGTGCTTTTCAATCATTACGAACTACAGTATCTAACAGGTGTAAAACTCTCCCATCATAAACGCCTCCTATCAGGTAAACAATCGTTGTTTATTGTTGCTTAGCACTCGCTCATTAGCATTTGCCAGACAGCTACACAAACAAAATAAATGAGCTATATCATTCCAAAACAATGGTCTCCTGCTCAGCCCGCTGGTTTAATCGTTTCATATACAGTATATGAAGGCGTCCCTGAGGGACCTTGCAGAACCATCTGCTCCTCTTTCCGCTGTTTTGGCTGATGTGCCGCTTTCAGAGAAGGTCAGACGCTGACAGTGAAGAAGCTGCGCTGCCAACACAGGCCAAGTAAGAACAGTATCTGACAACACTTGAAAGCACTCATTGTCCTGGGTTTTCCCTTCAGTCCGGCCTGCAGGAATAGCCCTGCCTTTTCTCAGGTTGCATCAGATTCATATTTCAACAGGCAAAATACCAAGCTGTATGTTTTTAGAGCATGCATGCATGATGACATAAAAGCGAGATATAAAATGTTCATAGAAAGCGCTACAGGCGGCAAACTCAGATCATTTAATCAGTGGAGTTGCGTGGACCGTTTGAACATCGGCGTCTGGTGCAAAATTGATATCTGCTTTCATATTTATGTATAGTATTTGAACAGTTGGACTGAAGTGTCAAAGAGCTCAAATAACTTGCTTTCATACAGAGTATAGTTGATGTTCTGATCATCATTTATATATAATATATATATATATATATATATATATATATATATATATATATATATATATATATATATATATATATATATATATATATTTGTAAAGTATCTATACACTGTAAAACCTAATAGGTTAAGGTAACTCAAACCATTTGAGGAAATCGATTGCAACAAACCATTTAAGTTCAAAATCTAATCCTAATGAATACTGTGAGCTTAATTCATTTGAGTAAACAGAGCAATTTGAGCTCAGTAAAAACCAATAAATTAAGAGAAATCAAACATACTGAGTATTGTAAAACCCAATGAGTTAAGGCAACTCAAACCGTTTGAGGAAACCGATTGCTACAAACCAGTTTAGTTAAAAAAACGAACCTATATGAGTACTGTGAACTTACTCCATTTAAGTTGAAGTAATGAGGTATTTAATGCACTGTAAAAAGTGATTAGTAACTTGAAGTGAGTAAACCAATTGTCTGAAAAGAAACAAGTTGACATTACAAAAATAATGTAAGTAAATGCATTGTAACTTGGAACTGTTAATTTGACTTAATTTTTATAATTACAATATACTTATTACACTCACTTTTTTTAAAGCTAACTAATCCCTTTTTATAGTCTCAGACTATTTTATTATGTCTGTTTTTAAATAATTCCCATAATTATTACAATATTACATATTTGGTGTTTCATTAAGTCTATAAAATCTACAAAATAGCTAGAATTTAGAAGACTGAAGTCTGGATTTTAGTTACTGTCATTTTGTTGGATACAGAAAAGATGAAAATAAAATAAATAAATGAAATAATTCTGTATTGGAAAAAGTGATTAGTTAACTAAAAAAAAAAAACATGAACAAAATTTGCATAATAATAAAAATTTTGTCAACTTGACTGTTCCGAGTTAGGGGTTTACTTACAAAATTTTTGTAATGTCAACTTGTTTTCTTTTTAAGGCAATTGGATTAATCACTTTTTACAGTGTGAACTCACCTTCAACACCGAGTTCAAACTCTTTTCAAATGAGTAGAATTAACTTTTTTGACTTAACTACACTCATTTTATTTGATAAAGTTGACTGTTGTGTTTTACAGTGCATGGATATCACAACTCATGCTCATTCTGAATAAATGTACCTCTATATACATTTCTGGAGGGCGCCAAATACATCCCAGGTGCTATGAGGCAACTGTGAATGCTTTTTGAGATTTCAAATTCCTCTCTTGAGTGCCATTCATGCATGCCCATCTTGTGTAAATCCATACAGAACCATATGTCTGGGTCTAGGAGTAATACAATTTTTTTTTTTAAATTATATATATATATATAGTCAGAATTATTTGCCCACCTTTGAGTTTTTTTCTTCTTTTTTAAATATTTCCCAAATGATGTTTAACAGAGCAAGGAAATTTTCACAGTATGTCTGATAATATTTTTTTCTTCTGGAGAAAGTCTTATTTGTTTTATTTTGGCTAGAATAAAAGCAGTTTTTTTTATGTTTAAACAACATTTTAAGGACAAAATCATTAGCCTCTTTAAGCTATATTTTTTCTCAATAGTCTACAGAACAAACCATCGTTATACAATAACTTGCCTAGTTACCCAATTAACCTAGATAATCCTTTAAATGTCACTTTAAGCTGTATAGAAGTGTCTTGAAAAATATCTAGTCTAATATTATTTACTGTCATCATAGCAAAGATAATATTAATCAGTTATTAGACATGAGTTATTAAAACTATTATGATTAGAAATGTGTTAAAAAAAATCTGCTCTCCATTAAACAAAAATTGGGGAAAAAATAAACAAGCGATCTAATAATTCAGGGGGGCTAATAATTCTGACTTCAACTGTATATTTATAATAAAGACTTTTGTCTGTTATATTTTACAGCAAATGAATGCAAAATAATGCCGCAATTTTAAGAAAATCTGCAGCAAAATCAGTCATTTTAGGCCACAAAAATCTGGAAAAAAAGTCCTGCAAAATCATGGAGGGACTGTCAAACTAAAAAAATGCTTTTTATTCCAGTTAATTAATTATTAATAATTATTTATTCATTCATTCATTTTCCTTCGGCTTAGTCCCTTTATTCATCAGGGTTCGCCAAGGCGGAATAAACCACCAACTATTTCAGCATAAGTTTTACACAGCAGATGCCCTTCCACCTGCAACCCAGTACTCATTCAACACTTATTCACACTCATACACTACGGCCAATTTAGTTCATCAGTTCCCCTACAGCACATGTGTTTGGACTATGGAAGAAACTGGAGCAAACCGGGACTCGATCCAGTGACCTTCCTGCTGTAAGGGGACAGCTGTAACCACTGAGCCACCGTGTTATCATTATTATTGATGCTAATATTAATTTTCAGTTAGTTTTGGTCACCCACTGAAGCTAAGTAGGTCTGAATATGGTCAGTACCTGGATGGGAAACCAGATGGGAAAACAAGGTTGCTGTTGGAAGTAGTTTTAGTAAAGCCAGCAGGGTGCGCTCAACCAGCGGTCTGTGTGGGTCCTAACGCCCCAGTATATTGATGGGGACTCTATACTGTTCAGTGAGCGCCGTCTTTTGGATGAGATGTAAAACCAAGGTCCTGACTCTCTGTGGTCATCAAAAATGACCCAGGATGCCCTTCAAAAAAAGGAGTAGGGGCTGCTGTCGCGACATCCTAGTGGATGCTGCACACTGGTGGTGGATGAGGAGATTCCCCCCATTGTGTAAAGCGCTTTGAGTGTCTAGAAAAGCACTATATAAATGTAAAGAATTTCACATTATTATTATTTTTTTATTAGATAATGATAACACCACCACTGAGCATGCACAGTAATATAAAGCTCTTGATCAGAAATGTGATTTTCAGATGCTAATACAGGCATATCATAGACTTGCATTAAAAACGGATGCTCAGAACATAATAAAGACCCAAAGGTGAGCTTTTTTTGATATTTAAACAACCACCTACCAACCACACAATACCTTAGCAACCACATTTCAATGCTCTAAAATTCACTAAAGCCCACTAACACTGTGGCTTCGTGTTTTTTCATCAACAATCACTAGTATTTTCTTCAGAAAATGGCAAAATTGAGTTTGATTACTGACAACATCAGCGTTTTAGCACCAGGCTATTGTTCAGAATGTATTCCTGCAGTTCACATGTAATCACACTTATGAAAGGATTTGCTGCTGAAGAAACGCAGCAGTTATTAGTCGTGTCTGAAAGCGTCTGCGTGGCCAGAAAGGCATTCACAGGACAGATCATTTGGGATCAAGCATCTCCTTATCTTTAACAGCATGTGCTCTGCCGACGGCGTCTCTTTAATACTGGGAGATGAAGAGCCTTTTCTAAGTGCAGAGAAGGTGTGATTCATTCACAACAGTGTATCTCTTCCTTGTAGATACTGTTTGTCATTGTAGGGTTGTGAGGTTAACACTTTAATAACTCGTCTGATTCTTATCAAAGCCGCAGCTAATGAGCTGGTTTGGCGAGTTCTTTCAAACTGCTGCTTTGAAGTCCAGCGACTTCATTACGAATAAAATGTGCACCGGAGAATGTTTCGCCAGAACTGCTGAATGCTAAGCAGATACAGGTGCTGTGATTTCATTTTAATTCAGACATTTCCCGTTCATGAGTTTCCTAGTGGCTGCTGGCTTCATGTTGGTCATTTTCATGCTGAAAGCACAACATACAGTACAGGAACACTGTAAGAAAAGGCAAATCAAATTAAAAAATAATCAGGAAATCAAAATAATTTTTTTTATTTGTGCAAGATAATGCATTCCAGAATTGTTTTTTTAAAAGAACATGACATTCATAACATGGAAAATTTGATATTTCTTGCTCTAGAGCAGGCATGTCCAAACTCGATCCTGGAGGGCCGGTGTCCTGCAAAGTTTAGTTACAAACCCCAATCAGACACACCTGGGCTAGCTAATCAGGGGCTGTTTCTCAATATGCGTTCTTCAGCGGTCTTGCGTCCTCGTGTTCTCGTGCAACTTAATCATCAGCTGCCTAAGTTCAGTTCCAATACTCAAGACCGCAAGTACGGAGGACGTGTGAAACTTCCCGGATGTGATCTTGATATCGAGGACGCACCGATGCAGACTTGAGCACCGAACTCGCTCTGGAAGTCTCAGAAGTCATTGCGACTGGAGGTGGGAAGCGCAGCATTTTATATAGATTTATTATTAAAGTTCAGAGATTTAAATTATTTGTCTCAGGAGTTTCCCTAAATGAAACGGTGAAAGTAAACATTACCATGGACATCTTAATAAAGGAATAAACACATTAAGGGTGTTTGTTTGCTGAAATTCGTATTAAAATCTGTTTTATTTATATTGTGCAGAGTATATTTATGATGTTTTTTATGCAAAGTATATATTTTGAAAAGGGGAAAAACAATAAGTTGTTGTATGAATGCTGTAATGTTTAAATTATTTACTATTTAAAACACGTGAAGGTCATGTGACCATCAGGAAGAACACAGCATCTCAATTCTCAAAGGACGCGTTCTCTGCCCTCGTGGTCTCCTGAGTTCGTTCTTCCGAGGACACCTGGCAAGACCGGTCTCCACAAGAACACAAGTCCGTTCACTGCGTTCTTGGAATTGAGAAACAGCCAAGCTCTTACTAGGCTTTGTAGAATTATCCTTACAGGTGTGTAGAGGCAAGTTGGAGCTAAAATCTGCAGGACACCGGCCCTCCAGGACAGAGTTTGGACACCCCTGCTCTAGAGATGCCCAAACTATGGCCTGTGGGCCAAAGTTGGCCCATGGTAACCTTTGATTTGGCCCGTAATCCCATCTGAGAAGAGAGGCAGGATGATGGGGACTGTTTAGAGATTGTCTTTTCAAATGTTATGTAATCTTGTGTTCGTCTGTTTTATTGTTAAAAGCTAACTGAAATTAAATGTTTTAATTAAATATTGTTAATGAATCAGATTTAGTTTAAAAGTAATTACCTGATGGATAGAGGACAATCCAGAGACTTTGGTGAGCAAATCAAGGCACAGGCAGATTCAGCATTAAGCTCCGCTGTTATGTTTTTATTGCAATACATTATCATTTTAAAAGTTATACTGCATGAGTTTATACGATTAGTAATGTTTTTGTTTATTTCTAAATACTATGAAATTACCTATTTATTGTAATATAGTTTGGCATATTTACCTTCAGCCCACGGCTCATAATGATATTGGTTTTTTGTTTGTTCTACACCCCCTGCTCTATACCATTTTTTATTGGACAAATTGAAAAACTATTTGGTTTCCCCAAAATAAAAAGCCTTGACTTTTACAGTATGGGAAAAATACTTTGAAAGTCAAATGTTTGACTTTAGTAAATTGTTTGCTTAACAACATACTGTTTATTAAAAAACTAAGCACCATCATAGTTACACACAAGAAGGTAAAGAAATGCACTTAACATTATTTCAAGAGTTCACACTTAGCTGATGATTAATAATAAAGAGTGTTTTTTATGCTATCCCAGGACAGAGCCCTGAGCTCAGAAGATCCTTGAGCCTGGGTCTCACTTCTGTTTGATCAAGAGAGAGGGGAGTCTGAGCTCAGGTAGGTCTTGAGAGCTTCTCCGATTCGTCTGTCCATTATTAGGAGTTGCCACGGCAGAATGAACCACCAACTATACAGCATATGTTTTTGCGGTGAATGCCCAGTACTAAAACACTCATATACAGTGCCAATTTGATTTATTTAATTAACTTATACTGCATGTCTTTGGACTATGGGAGGAAACCGGAGCACCCAGGGAAACCCATGCAAGCACAGGGAGAACATGTAAACTCTACATGCCAACTGGCCCAGGCAGAACTCAAACCAGTGACCTTCTTAGTGTGTCCAAAGTGCTAACCACTAAGCCACCGTGCTGCCCTGTCCTGGATTAATCTGGTAAAGAGGGGCAGGAGTAGGAATGGAGGGTGGATTCTTTAAGGCGAAGATGACTAAGATACGGAAATCTGGTTATTTATGTACATTTGTATTCAATAGTTGGTAAATAATATGATAGTTAATGCGGGGCAAGCCGTGATCAATCATAAGCACGTGATCCTCTAGAAATTAGTTTATAAACTTCACATATCAAAGTTAGATTTTTAAATATATTTATATATGTTTAAATAAATTAATAGTTTAATAACCAATTTTTAATAAATTATTTCTTATCATTGCCATTATGACAGCACATAGTATTTTATCAATTATTTTGCAGGATACTAGTATCAATTTAAATCCTTAACTAGGTTAATTAGTCAAGCCGTTGGACAACAGTGGTGTTCTGTAGCCAGTTGGAAAAAACAAATATTAAGGAGGCTAATAATATTGACCTTAAAATGGTTTTAAAAATGCACAAACTGCTGTAATGCCAGCTAAACTAAAAGAAATAAGACTTTCTCCAAGAGGTAAGTTAGCATAGGAAATACTGTAAAACATTTGGTCACTCTTTTAAATATGACCTAAACAATACTTGATAAATGATAATAATAATAATGCTGCTTTTAACTCTTCACACACGTCCTGAGGCTGCGTAAATGAAAATTCAAGCTCTTTTTGTTTTTCAGACATTGGCTTTAAAAGTGTGTTGTTGCGACTTGTGTTTGCTCAGATGGAGATTGTGAGTTTGGTGAAGGAGACAGCGAGAGGTCAGAGGCTCAGAGAGAGTCTGTTCTGACCCAGAGCAAGGTCACTTCTGTTGGGTTCGAGATGCTCCGCACAACACATCAAGCCACAAAGGAAAGGTCAGACATCCTTTTCACATACCAGACCCTTTTTTTTGCTTGTTATTTACGCGACTGGCCAAATCCTAAAGGGATAGTTCACACAAAAGTTAATATTGACTGACCATTTACTCTCCCTCAAGAGGATCCAAGCCTTAATGAGTTTGAGGATAACAAGGAGGTTATTTTCAAGAAAGCTAAAAACCTGTAAACATTGATTTCAATAGCAGGAAAAACAAATAATATGGACGTCAATATTTCCAGGCTTTCTTCTAAATATCTTCTTTTGTGTTCACCCAAAAAAACAAACTCAAACTGGTTTAAAACAAGTGAAAGGTGTAAATGATGACTGGATGTTTAATTCTGAGTGAAGTATCCCCAACGGCTGTGTGTTGGGTTAAAAAACTCGATTTATTATTATGTATGAGAAGCAAAATGGAGGGCGTGATGGTTCAGCAGGTAGCGCTGTCGCCTCACAGCAAGAAGGTCGCTGGTTCGAGCCTCAGCTGGGTCAGTTGGCATTTCTGTGTGGAGTTGGCATGTTCTCCCTGTGTTTGTGTTCCTTCGGGTGCTCTGGTTTCCCCCACAGTAGTAACACCAGGGGCGGATTTAGTGATTTGGGGGCCTTAGCAATTCCAGCCATCGGGGCTAAAAGTTTGTACTTTAATTTACTCTTAATTAATTTATTTTGCTGGGTTTTTTTCTTTCTTTTATCTCCTTTTCTATATTTCGTCTTAATGCAAAATAATCACGGTTGCAGGTTTGTGCGCTCTTCCGAAGTGTCTGTTTGATCATGTGGGTTTGTTGTCCACGTGTATTTGTTTTGGTCACGTGCTATGACGTGCTATGACGGCACTCAGCTGGTTTGATTTGCTCGCCAGCTGAGGCTCATTATTGTGCCTATATATGGGTGACGTTTTCTGTTTCCTTGTCAGTTCGTTACGTGTGCTTATGTGTGCATTTGTCTGTGCTCAGGACCGTGAGGAGTTAACACTGGACCCTGTTCTCCTGCCTGATCTCTGCCCTGTTTTCTCCTAGTCCTAGCACCGCACTCTCTCCTTGCATTTATTTTGACTGTATCTAAAAAATATTCTTTACAGTCGCACTTGGATCCTTCTGATTTGACTGTGACACATGTGAAGCATCTTGTAAAACCTTTTAAATGATTTTTTTTTTTTAAATGAATTCACAAGTAACATAATGTATAAACTATTTTTAATAGTTTTAATAGTTTTGATCAAATATTTAAACATTTTTAATTATGTTTTTAAAACTAAATCCTTACATAATTTGACTGCTGGATTTCTCCATGATTAAAGGTGGGGAACAGGTTTGCGCAGAAGTATTAAAAGTGTATCTTTTATTTGTTTAAACCCTCGTCATACAAAATAGGATAGAAAATGATGCTATATATATAATTCATAGGTATAAACCCTCAGATGTTCTGCTTACCTTGCTTATTAATGAAATCTGTCCCTGTCAAACACATGCGCTATAGATGAATTGAATAAACTAAATTGTCCGTAGTGTATGAGTGTGTGTGTGAATGAGTGTGTGCATGGGTGTTTTCCAGTACTGGGTTGCAGCTGGAAGTGCATCCGCTGCATAAAACATGCTGGAATAGTTCATTCTGCTGTGGCAAGCTCTGAAAAAAGGACTAAGCCAAAGAAAAATGAATGAATGAATGAATGAATCAGGCAGTTTAAATTAAAATTAATCATATATTATGAAGAATTAATATTATTTTCATTTTTTAATTCTATTTTATTAATAAATATTAAACTATTAATCAGTGTGCTGTTAAATATATTATTATCATTACTTCTTTTTATTTTATTTTATTAATCACCAACTTGTGAAGAGTTTGCATTTTCTCCCCGTGTTCGTGTGGGTTTCCTCCGGGTGCTCCGGTTAAGTCCAAAGACATGCGCTATGCTATAGATGAATTGGGTAAGCTAAATTGGCCGTGGAGCGAGGCAGTGGCGCAGTAGGGTAGTGCTGTCGCCTGGTTCGAACCTCGGCTCAATTGGCGTTTCTGTGTGGAGTTTGCATGTTCTCCCTGCCTTCGCAGGGTTTCCTCCGGGTGCTCCGGTTTCCCCCACAGTCCAAAGACATGCGGTACAGGTGAATTGGGTAGGCTAAAATTGTCCGTAGTGTGTGTGTGAATGTGTGTGTGGATGTTTCCCAGAGATGGGTTGCAGCTGAAAGGGCATCCGCTGCGTAAAAAAACTTGCTGGATAAATTGACGGTTCATTCCGCTGTGACCACCCCGGATTAATAAAGGGACTAAGCCGACAAGAAAATGAATGAATGAATGAATAAATTGGCGGTAGTGTATATGTGTGAATGAGAGTATACAGTATGGGTGTTTCCCAGGAAGGGTTGCAGCTGGAAGGGCATTCGCAGCGAAAAAAATATGCTGGATAAGTTGGCGGTTCATTCCGCTGTGGCCACCATCAATTAATAAAGGCACTAAGCCGAAAATGAATGAATGAATGATCACCAACTTTTAGTCTACTAAGTGTTTGCACAAATGAGTTAAGTCTGTTGTTTACATGTTCAACTAATGAAAGCCGCTGACCGTACATCTGACTGCTTTAAAAGCATCATATTAATGATTTACTTGTCAGCCGCTTTATAAAACAATCCAAACAAGGAATCAGTAAGGATCACGCATGTCTCCTGAAGTGGAGCCCGCGGGGTGTTTTCTAACAGGGCCGTTGCTCATTTCTGACAGCGCGGCGTGGCTTCATTTCATCTGCTCTTTTAATGTGCTGAAAGACGCATGAGTGTGCAGATGAAACATTAGACACATCAGCGTGTCGCTTTCAGCTCCTCTTCTGTCGCCGACTGATGATTTAACGATGCGGATCAACATGACGTCTTCGCTACTTGTTAGTAAACCGTCGAGTCGTCGACTAAATGATGTGTTCTTTGTAGTTGCTGTTTCACGGCTCACCTGAAAACCACTCAAAACAACACGACCGACTGTCAGAGAAACCCGTCGACATCGCATTAGTGTCTCCATTCAGGAGATCGCAAACTGAGCTCAAACGTTTCTCATCAGATTGCACAGGTATTTGGGGTCAGAGATTAAAAGTTTTTTTTTAGTAATTTGTCCTGTTTCATTTTGTTTTCCAAAACTAACGACTAGCATACATTTATTTTGGCATTTGATTTACACAATACAACATGCACAGTTTTTGTTTTGTTTCTGGTCCAAGTAAAAAGTCCACACAAGTAAAAAATATTGTGTTGTTAGCAAAAATATTAAGTCAAAATTTAAAGAGTTTCCATCTCTCTTCAAAATATCTTCTTTTTTGTTCAGCAGATGAAACGTGAATAAAGGATGACAGGATTATAACCCCCTTTCAGAACTGCCTAAATCCGTCGTGGCATAGATTCAACAAGGTACTGGACATATTTCTCAGAGATTTGGTCCATATTGACATGATAGCATCACGCAGTTGCTGCAGATTTGTCAGCTGCACATACTTGATGCAAATCTCCCATTCCACCACCTCCCAAATGTGCTCTATTATATTGAGAGCTGGTGACTGTGGAGGCCATTTGAGTATAGTGAACTCATTGTCATGTTTAATAAACCAGTCTGAGATGATTCACGCTTTATGACATGATGTGTTATCCTGCTGGAAGTAGCCATCAGAAGATGGAGACACTGTGCTCATAAAGGGATGGACATGGCCAGCAACAATACTCAGGTAGGCTGTGGTGTTGACACGATGCTCAATTGGTACTAATGGACCCCAAGTGTGCCAAGAAAATCTCCCCCACACCATTACACCACCACCACCAGCGTGAACTGTTGATACAAGGACAGGACCCGACCTCCGAATGTGACAGCAGAAATGTTGTAACCAGGCAACGTTTCTCCAATCTTCTATTCTCCAGTTTTGGTTAACCTGTGTGAATTATAAGCTCAGTTTCCTGTTCTTAGCTGACAGGAGCGGCACCCGGTGTGGTCTTCTGCTGCTGTAACCCATCCGCCTCAAGGTTGGACGTGTTGTGTGTTCAGAGATGCTCTTCTGCAGACCTCGGTTGTAACGAGTGCTTATTTGAGTTACTGTTGCCTTTCTATCAGCTGGAACCAGCCTGGCCATTCTCCTCTGACCTCTGACATCAATAAGGCATTTATACCCTGTTGTCAGTTACATATATATATATATATATATATATATATATATATATATATATATATATATATATATATATATATATATTAGTCCTCCTGTGAAATTCGAATTATAATATATATATATATATAAATGTTCACACAAGTAAACAGTGTGGTTTTCAGAAATATTAAGTCAAAACTAAGTGTTTTCCTTAAAACCAGCCACATAATCTGTCAATAAGTAAAAATAACTTATTTCTTATAACTTATTTACTGTATTTATGAGTTTCTTGTTTAAAAAAAAAGTATAAAAACAAGATTATTTCACGTATACAGTATACAATATCTGTCAACAAACTGCATCAGCTGACCTCCCATCTAAACTCATGCAGGCTGTGGATATGAGCTAACAATATTGTAAATAATGTTGATTTTCTTGCACAGAGCGATCGTTTCACTTCCCAGGACTTCAGTGTTTCATTAGGAGCCACGCATATTGACGTGTTTGTATGTGTTTATTTGGAATCTAAAAAACCTGTCAAAATTTACTGCCATTTCATACGAATCACCAAAAACCAACAGATTCAGCTCAAAACATTCTTTAATGTTCTGCTGAAGAAGAAGAAAACAGTCTCCTACATCTTGGATTACCTGTGGATGAGTAAAGTAAAGTAAAGTTTGCGTTTTGGGGGGAACTATCCCTTTAAGATTTCTGCCTTTCCATTGCAGAGTTCATCTTGGGGAAATGTGATCTCTTCTGAAACTGTTTATATGTTTTAACTGGGAGGAAAAACTAAGTAAGAATTTTTTTTTTTTTTTTTGCTTTGCATTCACACCCAAATCTGCATGTGTTTAAAAGTCTCTGTATATTTGAGATCTGAGTAATGAAACAGAAATATTTCCCTCTTCTCTCCTCAGTCTGACACGAACACACTGTAATGCATGAGGAGACTGGAGGAATTAGCAAGATAACAGCAACTTCTGGAGCCTTTCATGTAAAAAAAAAACTTTATAAACAGCGTCCTGTCACTTCCTTATAAATTATGCAGTCTGTACTGCTGCGCTGCTTGTCAAAGCAATCGTCACGGTGCAGTCGCTGTTCAAGACTGTGTTTTTAACCTTTCATGTGCAATATTACACAGCCACGTAAACTAATTACCATTGCAGTAGTGTGCTGCGTTATGCTGTATGTGTTTTTATGCAGTTGTGAATCTGCTCCTCCTGCTTGTCCGGCTGACAGCACAGCACCGTGGGTTTCTTGTTATTTATTTAAGGTTGTAAATAGGATCTTAGTGACGGATGTTGGCAAGAGCTGCTTCAAAACTGTCTGTCAGACTGACTGTAAGCTGAGAGACATGCAGTCATACTTGTATGAGATGTCGTAAGATGTTTGAGAAGTGCACAGCGCCCACAACAACAACAACTGAAGACTCTGTTCTCTTCTGTTTTTTATTTATTTTCTGTTGTTGTTGTTGTTGGTATGTTTTTGGTGCCTGGAATGTGCAACATCTCAATGATGTTACATTTTATTCTCAGTTTTCTGTTTTTATTAGTAATAATAGATGGAGCACTTACCTGGCGGCCAGTCTTCATTGATTGCACATTCCACCAGCGAGAGCAGAGTGTGAAAGTTTAATTAGCAGAGTAATAGCACAGTTTTGCCTTAAATACTGCAATGCACACAACATTGTGACATATCAGAGTTCAAAAGAGGACAACTTGTTGGTGCACGTCTCGCTGTTGCATCTGTGACCAAGACAGCAAGTCTGTGTGATGTATCAAGAGCCGCTTTATCCAAGCTAATGGTAGCATACCATCAAGAAGAACCACATCCAACTGTGGGCGCAAGAGGAAGCTGTGGAAAAGGGATGTCTGTGTTGCGGCTGGAAGGGCATCCGCTGTGTAAAAACTTGCTGGATAAGTTGGCGGTTCATTCCGCTGTGGCAACCACAGATTAATAAAGGGACTAAGCTGACAGGAAAATGAATAAATAAACATAATGATACAGATTTTTTAACGTATTTTTTATATAAATTTGTATTATTTTGTTTGCTTATTTGTTTCTTTGTTGATTTTGTTTATGCTAGCTTTACAAGAAGCTTAATAGTTTCATGAACTAACATTGATAACACTTTTTAAGCATGCATTAGTGTGTTAACATTGTAAAGGTAAAACAGCACTAGCACATGTATTATGCACATAATCTTTTAGTTTCTTATTCTATTGCTTATCCTTTGCTATCTTTGAACTACAGTACTAACATTCTCTATACTTGAACTGAAATTGCAAACAATCCATTTCAATATCACATTCAACATACAGTATTGTTATTATTAATTAATCAATATACATAACATGCTACTACTATGTAGTACTGTGACACATTGCGTTTCACGTTTTATTTTTAATAGTGGTTTGCTCAAAGTTTCTCAACAGTGTCCAGAATTTGGCATCCCGTATCCCATAATAACCTTTACCAACTTCTGCATTCAACCCTGAGTGTCTTTACACGCACCGCTTGGCAACACTGCCAGAGCTTATGTCTAATTTATCTGACCTTTGTTTGCTTGTGTTTTTACAGACCATTGCTTTTATGGGCGCTGTTAATTTTAGCTCAGGAGTGCGGAAGACTTCAGGTGGACAAGGACAAACCTGAGCGCTGGAAAACTGCAGGATCCCGACAAGATCAGTCTGTGAGTGAAGCACACTTAAAACATCCATCACTGCACTTATACAGTCACAATGGCAAGGCGGGTGTATTTATATAGAACATTTCATACATAGCGGCAATTCAAAGTGCTTTACATAAACAGGAATAAAAGAGACAAGTATAAGAAAATAAAAACAAATAATAAAAGTGATTAAAAACTGATTAAAATATATTAAAACAGGTTTTAAAATAATAATAGTAACCCCTATAACTCAATACAGGCTTATAGACCTGAGCTGAAAAACTATATCATATCCAATCACGATGATATTTATGTTATGCATGTTTACAATGGATTAATTACTTGTTTTCACAATATTCAAAACAATTGTTTTGAATATTGT
The DNA here is from genome assembly GCF_052040795.2 of Danio rerio. Taxonomy (NCBI): domain Eukaryota; kingdom Metazoa; phylum Chordata; class Actinopteri; order Cypriniformes; family Danionidae; genus Danio; species Danio rerio. Next base: position 3,070,360 of record NC_141021.1, on the reverse strand, counting down.
TAACACGCATTATATAATAATATTATTGGTAACACTTTATTTTAAGAATCCTTGTTACACGTTCTTGTAATTAACTATGCATAATTAAGTGCAACTAAATTTACACCTTTGTAACGCCGGGGAGTGACACTGACAACAGAAGGTAGGATCCAAATGCAGGTTTATTCAAAGTCAGGCAAGCGATGGTCAATTCAGGTGCAAACAGATATATGTAGACAATCCAGAATCGTAATCAAACACAGGCGAGGGGTCAGAAGGCAGGCGGCAAACAAGGACAAAAGGATAAACTAGGCTAAGGTCAAAACACAGAGAAACATGACAAGGAAAACGCGTTGTAGTGTTACTTTTACAGTTAACAAGACTCGGCAACATGTGTGTGGAACAAAGGGGTATAAATAGTCCAAACAATCATTGTGTGAGTGGCTTCAGCTATGAGAGTGCAACCAGTGTTGATCTGGAACCGGTTGTGTGTGTGTGGCATGACTGGGTGTTGTAGTCAATAACATGGCAGATATGTAGTTCAATGAGTGTGAATGTTTGTGTGTGAATGTTTACCAGCAACATCTGGTGGTTGTTCGCTGGTGAACATGACAACCTTTAAAACAAGGTGTTATCATATTGTTATTAACATATACATTTTAAGGACAAATTTGTTTCATTTTATATACAGTATGCTTGCTTAATTATATACATTTTTAAGCAATTGTGGACTTGTGTGGATGGATATACAACAATTTGTATGAAATGTTTGTGATTTCACAACACAATCTCACGGCAATTCGTAACTTTTTCATTTAGTGGCTAATTCATATGTATTCGTACGATCTAATTCGTACAATTTAGTACGATTTGCTCATCCCCTAATGACGGTTGGGGTTAGGGGTGGGGTCAGGTGCCACGCCTCCTTTTTAAAATCGTACCATTTCGTACGTCTGAACTCGTACGAATTCGTACGAATTAGCCACTAAACTGGCAAAACGTAAAATACTTAAGTTTTCTCGTGAGATCAGGCTGGATTTCATTGTGTGTTACATGCTATGATGATAACAATATTATTAATATTATAGATCACAGGTGTCAAACCTCGTCCCTCCAGGAATTGAGTTTGACACCCCTGTTATAAATAAATAGATAGATAGATAGATAGATAGATAGATAGATAGATGGATGGATGGATGGATGGATGGATGGATGGATGGATGGATGGATGGATGGATGGATGGATGGATGGATGGATGGATGGATGGATAGATAGATAGATAGATAGATAGATAGATAGATAGATAGATAGATAGATAGATAGATAGATAGATAGATAGATAGATAGATAGATAGATAGATAGATAGATAGATAGATAGATAGATAGATCGATCGATCTTTGGATGGATGAACTGATGGAAAGATTCATGGATGAACAAACAGATATGAGGATGGATGAAGGGAGGGAACGACTGAAAGAATGGATAGACTGATGGAAAGATGGGCGAGTGGCCAGACAGATTAGATAGATGGCTAAAGACAAATAGATGTATGAATGGATTGAAAGAGGAACAGATTTTGTAAAGATGGGATGGGTGTATGGTTGGACAGGTTACTAAACTTACTAACGTATCTCAAAACAATTCTTATTCTTTTCCCACTCCTTTTGGCAACACGACGTGTGTCGTCTCTCTGCCGTCTGAACACTATTTCAGGTACTTTTCTCAGTCTAAGAAAGCTAGCATGCATATTAATGAAGTTGCAGCGCATACATAACAGAGCGCGCTGATTGGTTTGAACCAAGCCTTACTCATGAATCAATGCAGCACACTCAGAGACGTAATACGATACTCCAGCCTGATCTCACGAGAAAACGAAAGTATTTTACGTTTTGCCAGTTTAGTGGCTAATTCGTATGAATTCGTATGAGTTCAATCGTACGAAATTGTACGATTTTAAAAAGGAGGCATGGCACCTAACCCCACCCCTAAACCCAACAGTCAATGGGTGATGAGCAAATCGTACCAAATTGTACGAATTAGATCGTACGTATTCATACGAATTAGCCAGTAAATCAAAAAGTTACGATTTGCCATGAGATTGTGTTGGGTACTCCCAGTTACAGACGTCCAGTTTACACGCTGGAATACACGCTAAGATCTCATGGCTGTGAAGCAGCTTCAGAAATTCGTTTCAAACCGGAAGTACGAATTTGCACGAAATAACTCACTTTTTTTGTGAGATATGTGTGTCCTAGTAGTGTTTTTAGCAGTGTGGGACACATATACGACTGTCAACAGCTCAAAACATGTGTTTTGGTGTTTCGTGATCCTTTAACAACAATATATCAAACTTTGTCTGCATTTTCCAAGAAACTGGAGTCTGCTTCTAAGACTCTGAAAATGTGCATTCCCCATCACATTCTCATAAGAGAAAGCGAGTTAATGTATGCATATTTATTTAAATTTTCCCCACTGTGGGAGAAACTTCTGAGACGAAGCAACAAGTGTGAAGAACAAGCATCTGTGCAAATGAATTGAAATGAAAATCTCTTTTCATCTGTCTTGATGGTGATGAATGATGGTGGCGCATCTACACAAGTCCTCATTGTGATGATAGATATTTTTAATTAACACGTCTCTCATTCAAAGTGAGATATCGGCATCATAAATTTGTGCTTTATCTGCAGAAACATTGTTCCAGCAGCTGTTGTGTTTTAGTGTCGTAGCACAGCTGCTTTATTCTCCAGATCCACCAAGTGTGAACGTTCACAGCCGCAACTGTGGTTAGCTGAATGCATGAAGCTGCCATACTGTATATTTATAGATACGTCTAATTTTAAGCCAGAATGCTACATTAAGTGTTCAAAAAGCTGTGAAAGGGAGCAGAAAGGATCAGGCCTTTGACGGATAAATATTTGCTTCCTCTGAGAGTTGTTCTGCTTCACGTGGTTTGGTTTTGCTGGCAGTGTTTCAGCAACACTTCAATGACGGTCTTACTCGACAGCTCATATTTGCAATGTATATATACTGCCAGGGGTGGCTCAGTGGTTGGCACTGTGGCCACACAGCAAGAAGGTCGCTGGTTCGAGTCCTAGCTGGGTCAGTTGGCATTTCTGAGCTTGCATGCATTCCCCATGTTGGCGTGGGTTTCCTCCGGGTGCTCCAGTTTCCCCCAGAGTCCATACATATGCACTATAGGCGAATTGAATACTAAATTGGCCGTAGTGTGTGTTAATGTGTGTGTATGGATGTTTCCCAGCAGTGGGTTGTGGCTGGAAGAGCATTCACTCTGTAAAACATATGCTGGAATAGTTGGCATGTTCATTTCGATATGGTGACCCCTGATGAATAAAGAACTAATGAGTAAATGAATGAATATATACTGTGTGTTACTGTATAATAGAGCTCATCATGAGGCAGGATTTATCAGATTTGCATTGAATTTAAGCATTACAGAATTTTTTTAATTTGCTTTTTGGTTTTAGTGACACTTTGGTGTATTAAATGAGTATTGTGTTAAATTTGGCACCATCACTGGATCATAAATATGTGACTTTTAAACATGCAACTTAAGCATCTTCACAGTCAAATCTAGAAACCTTAATAGGTATTTTAATTAATGAACAATAAAAATGTTAATCCCTATAAATTTTTTTTTTTGGGGGGGGGGGGTTTAGTACACTGTACACACTTTTATTAGTTAGTTTGTTTGTGGGGCTTCATATGTATTTTATTTCATCATATTCATTATTTATTCTTACTTGACAACGATGACAAATCTGATTTGAGACAAAATTAAGCATCACACCACTTTTAAATGAGCTTTTCAGTTTCACAACACTTTGCAGTATTAAACAGATATCGAATTTGTGGTGATAATTGGATCATCATAAGTGCATTTTTGTCTTTTAAACATGTAACTCTGTCAGTCAAGTCGAGAAATTTAAGGAGGTAAATTTTAATTCATTAACATACAATGACGATTTTAACCCCTATACATTTTGGGGGTATGTTTAGTGTACTGTACATTCATTCATTTTCAACTCATCCAGCAAGTTTTTTACGCAACGGATGCCCTTCCAGCCGCAACCCATCTCTGGGAAACATCCACACACACACACTCATACACTACGGTCAATCTAGTCTACCCAATTCACCTGTACCGCATGTGTTTGGACTGTGGGGGAAACCGGAGCACCCAGAGGAAACCCAAACGAACGCAGGGAGAACATGCAAACTCCACACAGAAAGACCAACTGAGCCGAGGTTCGAACCAGCGTCCCAGCGACCTTCTTGCTGTGAGGCGACAGCACTACCTACTGCGCCACTGCCTCCCCCGTGTGCTGTACAAACTTCATTTATTAGTTTGTTGTGTTTTTATATCCATTACATTTAATTATATTCATTATTTTTTATGCTTTTATTAGTTGTTTATTGTAATTTTACTAGGTCTTTACAATACAATATAATTGTAGCAGTAGCTTTGTGAAGCAACAATGAATAATACTGTTTGAACATTTATTATTATTGCTTTATTCTGAACTCTGGCTGTATTTTTGCCTATATTCATGCCTTTGGTTGGTCAGTTGCATTTTATTTTATTTTATTTTATTTTAGCTGACACATTACAATAGGCTCAAATTCATTAGGATTAATTAATGCAGTAGTTTTTCTTTTCTTTACTTAGTTCTTCTCTTAAAATACGCTTTTTTCACATTTTGATGGCTAGAATTTACTTATTGAACACTAAAAATGTTTCCTAGGAGAAACAGATTATGCAATAAACAGAAACATGTCCTGTATCTATAATTATGTGATTCGTTAAAAATATGCACAAAGGTCAGAGTGGGCTGTGATTCATTATAGTGGATGCACATTGAGTATATGAGAATATTTATCGCCGTAGATACACTTTTTTTTTTCATTAGACCTTTTTTTTGACCACATGCTCTCTTGACCCTGCTGAAAAAATAGATTAAATTAGTTGAAAGTGTTTTGTTGATATTTTAAGCCATTTTAGCAGCTTTACCACTAATAATGACCAAAAACAAAGCAAAAAAAAGTAATATCTATACATATTTGTAATATTCAAAATATATTAAATAAAGATATTTAATAATTCAAATATATATTTATTTGTTGTTTTTGTTGTTTTTATCTATTTTATTTTATTATGCATACACACACACAAATGTATATATATATATATATATATATATATATATATATATATATATATATATATAAATTTGTTATTTATTTATTTATTCATTTTGTTTATTTTAATTTAACAATTACTAGTTATATAACAATTGAAAATTGTTAGGTCATGCAGGAGCTTCAGAAATAATACTGTTAAATTTATAAGTCTTTGGCCA
>NC_141021.1:3047500-3055000 GCF_052040795.2 Danio rerio | reverse complement strand
GACCAATTAGATGGGGTCGAATTATCTGTTTCCCAAAGCTTCACACCATAGACAGCAAAGATAGTGGGGCCAATCTTTATCAATGGAAACCTCAAGGCCACTGGATATTTGAAAGTGCTACATGATGATGTGTTTCCCTCTTTATGCACTGAAGCTGGCACATTCCCTGAGTTTTTCCAGCAAGATGGTGCACCACCACATTATGGGTGTCAGGTCCGAGCATTCCTAGATGAACAGTGTACTGAAAAGTGGATTGGTTGTCGTGGGGCAGTTCAATGGCCCCCAAGGTCTCCCGATCTGACCCCCTTAGACTTTTATCTTTGGGGTCATCTGAAGGCAGTTGTCTATGGTGTGAAGATATAAGATGTGCAGCACCTGAAACTGTGGATACTGGAAGCCTGTGCTGGCATTTCTCCTGTGGTGTTGCTATCAGTGTGTGAAGAGTGGGAGAAGAGGGTTGCATTGACAATCCAACACAATGGGCAGCACATTGAACACATTTTATAAGTGGTCAGAAACGTGTAAAAAACTCATGAAAGAATAAAGTTATGTTAAAACCAAGCACACCATTGTTTTTCTTGTGAAATTTCCAATAAGTTTGATGTGTCACATGACCCTCTTCCTATTGAAAAAACAAAAATTGGATCCAAGATGGCCGACTTCAAAATGGCCATCATGGTCACCACCCATCTTGAAAAGTTTGCCCCCTCACATATACTAATGTGCCACTAACAGGACGTTAATATCACCAACCACTTCCATTTTATTAAAGGTGCAGTAGGTGATCTGCCAAAATGCTAACCGCTTAGCATATTATCTTTGGACGGCAGGGAGGGACTGTGATTCAAAGCCACACCCCCTGAAATCGCGAGCACGCAGACCGCGTCACAACAGCCAACAGACAACCCTCTAGTTCATGTCATTCGCCAGTTAGTTAGTGCCAGCATCGTGCAGGAATTACATGTATTACTTAGCCACACTTACATGCTATTTCAGAGCACATATTCAGAGTAGCGGTAAACAGTATAGGAAGGCTGTCATTGTTCAAAAATGACCCAATGTGAATATAAAAGCAACTTCAGCTCAATAAAGCAGGTTAGGCGGAATGGCGCTATTTACTGGTGTTTTGTTGTTAAACTAAATATAAATCTACATTATAGATGCTGTCAAAGAACCTTATGAAACTGAAAATAATCACATCAATCTTTCACCGGGAGATTTCAGTGGCTGAACAACACGTCTGTGCATATAAGTCATTCATAACGGAACACGCTTGGCTAACACAATCTAACATAAGCTTAGCCGGACTAAAATAGTTTCAAAACAGAACATTACCTGTCTAACAGTAATACTTCAGGTCTCGTCCTTCCTCCAGCGTGCTAAGGTAACTCCAATACTGATTCAGGTTTTTAAAGGTTTCAATTCAGCATTTGATTTCTCCCGGTCCGTCCCTTGACCGCGCGGCCGCTTTAAAGGCGAATAATACCCGCGCCTTGCTTTACAGTAATCGGCCCGAGCTCGGCTGTCCTCCGGCTCCGACTCGGCATCTGCAAGCGGCCCGCAGCTCGCTCGGAGTGCATGCGTTTGTGATGCAGAAAACGCCTTCACCACACAGAAATAGTCACCCGCAGTCGGCGAGTCCTCTCACCTGAAAGGACCTTAATGCGTCATTGTTTCTTCTGTGCGTAAATAAATAGCATTTCATTTGCTTTCATCCATTTATAGCAGTGTTTCTCAACTGGTGGGTCGCGACCCAAAAGTGGGTCGCAGGAACATTTTCAGTGGGTCGCGGAGTGTGAGGTAAAAAAAGACAACAACAAAATTAATTTTTTTTTAATTATTTCGAAATAAAAGTCCGGCATAAGCAAATTGTGCGCGACAACCCTACCGCTTGACTTGTGAAATTTAATTTAATTATAGCAACAAATATGTCGAAGCGCAAGTACGATCTTGAATATGTAAAGTATGGATTTACATATATTGACGACAAAAAAGACTTAAAGCCTCAGTGTCATATGTAGTGAGGTGCTCTCATAAGAGAGCATGAAACCTTCTAAATTAAAACGACATTTAGAAACCAGAGACATGCTTTATTTGCAGTTCAGTTTAGTTCATGGTAATTGAACATTTCCTTACCCTAGCCACTGTTTACAGTAGGCTATTTGTCGTTTTTACTTTGTAATATTTCTATAATTTGATCAATTTTTTTAAATGACAGCAATAAAATATTGTTTATTTGTAAGTCTCTGTGAATGTCTTATGATTTATCTGTCACTACTTGTGTATGTTAACAAATAAATACCAACTAATTATAATTCCTAAAATTGTATTATAGTTCCTAAAAATTTGGGTCGCAGCTTGATGACCATATAAAAATGTGGATCCCATCAACAAACCAGTTGAGAGCCCCTGATTTATAGTATATCCATTCTGCGGTATTCCCGCCGCTAACAGCATGGTCAAGAAGTCACCATGAAATCTTGTTCAGCGCCACACTGCGGCATCAAATCTTGTTTGAAATAATTTCGTCTATTTAGCTGTAAGAGCACAGTGTTTACATTGGTTTGAATTATATTCCAAGATTAAGCGTAATGCAAATAAAGTAGATTATTAAATAAGGACAAAAAAACAGGCACAAGATAAATACGTTTAAGAAATGGTTAAGTAAATGAACGTATAAGTAAACACAACACTATTGTACAGTATCGTGTATCAGCGATCTCACAGGGGGACGATATGGCAATCTTAAAATTTTGGGTCCCACTTTATATTAAGTGTCCTTAACTACTACGTACTTACATCAAAAAATAAATACAATGTACTTACTGTGTTCATAATGTATTTGAGAACACTTGTGGTGCTTTTGAGTTGGGATAGAGGTTGGGTTATGGACAGGTTTGGTGGCATGGGTAGGTTTAAGGGTGGGTTAAGGTGTAAGGGATGGTCAACAGTGTATTTACAAATGTAATTACAAAGGTTAATAACATGTCATTACATACATGTATTAAATCAAGCATAGGTACACAGTAAATACATGTATTTACACAATAAGTACATTGTAACAAACTATTAATTCCTGTGTAAGTGCATATTAGTTAATGCCACTTAATATAAAGTGGGACCAAATTTTGTATATCACCCAACACTAAGGAGAACGACACAGTTTCATTTGTAAATCAATAAAAATCATAATTTCCTCAGATAATCTATTTGATGTGTTTAATCGCACACCGAGCGCAGTACAAGCGTCTTGAATTAAATCTCTGCTTAATCTCATTGCTTTCTAGTAAAAGTCTGATTTGTGTTTCTGCTCTCCTACAGGATGCATGCAAGCGTTTTCACTGAATAAGCCGCAGAATTGTCCAGCAGACGGTGAAGTGTTGCTTGAGGCTGAGTGCTGCACACAACCTGCATTTACGGCCACAGAAGATGAAGACTTTCATTGGAAGTGACAAGAGAAGGTCCAGACGGATGGCTTTGCTTGAGATATGTGACGCTGCGGGGTTTGACTCAGATGGGGAATAGTTTGAACTTTTTACGTGCGAGACGCTCACAACAGGAGTCGGACCATACATGAAATGCTCTGCCGTGTCAACAATACCGAATGTAGGCCAGCCGAGAATTCCCAGCGACAACAAAGGTACTTCTGTGTGTGCTTTTGACAACACAAATAAGGTTTGTGCTGTTTGTTCGCCCCACAAAACCTGCTGTCTCATTGCAAAAAAGTAGAGCAGATGCAAATACTGCTGATTGCATTGCAGAAGGACTTAAGGAACAACAATTGAGCTTCTGAATTGAAAAAAAATCGACATGCACATGCATCAAATCTGTTGATGCATATTATTGTAATAGAACAAAACTACAGAGACCCGGAAGGCACGTGATGGTGGGGAAAAAAAATGGGTGTAGGAAAAAAAAATTGGTGGAAGAAAAAAAAACTGGGTGGGAGAACAAGAAAACGTGATAGGAAAACATATTTTTAAGTTTGTTTTTTTTCCATCGCAAAGATGTTTTGCATTATCTCGCAAAACTGTTTCTCCACAAACACTTCCTGTTCTCATTCATGTAAACCCTGCTGTTTTTGCCGAAATTCTCCCGTATTTTACCATTCTATCCCACTATCATCCTATCATTAAGTATTTTCCCATATTTCTGATATATTTTTAATCTTGAAAGCACGCTCAACTTAATATTAAAATGTCTGCATTCACTCTCTTTACATTAAAGCTGTGTGTCGACCGTCGCCTTTCATATGCTACCTCTGAACCTGTGAATGCATGTATAAGTGCTGACCATAGACTGTAAAATATATGGACGTAGTATCCGTGACGTCACCCATAGGTTTCTAAAGAGCGCAAAAGAAGCCACAAGTAGGCGCGGCCAACCGTCGCCATTTTGTTCGCGCGTCATCACACCCACGGCGGGATACCAAACAAGGGCAAAGAGGCGGAGAGTGGGCGGAGCTACAGACACTGCTGGCATTTAGCTTGGACCTGGTTCAGACACACTTTACTTTGGGAGAACGAGGGGGTTTCATGGCCCTTCAAATAAAAAAGTTAAACAAAAATACAACACATTACTTTCACCTCTTGTTATTTTATCATTGCATTTTATCATTATCACAACATTTTTGTTGATATTTTATGATTGCAAATGCCTGTGCAAGAAACCTGACAGTCTCTTCTTTAAAACAAGACCAGATTAAGGATTATATTTACAGCTTTCCAGAATTATATCCATTTGATTCCAGGCTTACGCTTAAAAAAAGGGCATTCCAGTTAACAGGTTAAAAACACTTTAAAATCTCAGAGCTCCTTTATTTTTAACCACTCAAATCACATGTTGCTCATCACCATTTAATTAATTCCCAGTTGCAAATGCGTTGTGAACTTAATCTATTGTTGGCCTGCCTTTTTCACCATGCTTTCTCCAGGCTTAATATTAGTGTGAAACATGATGTCCTAAAGCTCTAGTTGCAGCTACAGTGTGAATTCCACAGCCTGTTATACTCAAAATACTTAGACAAGATGTGTGAACAAATCTTAAAGGCTTTAAAGCGTAATAAACCTATTTCCTCTCAGCCTTTGACTTGAAATGTACAACATATATTTTAAAAAGCACTTTACTAATACATTTGAACTGAATTTAGCATGCCTGCCGCTTTAGCCGCACATTGTTTTGGGTGCAGTTCAATTAAATGGAGTCGAAAATGAGATGAAACATGACTTGTGGATTAATCTCACCTTGCACAAGTGAAATTGATGATTTTGCCATTTCCAAGGAAATGAGGCTCTAAATATTGCTCATGCATCTTTGACATTTACAAATAGCGGCTGCTCGTGGACATTTAAATGCTTGATCACTGAGGGATTATTTTATTTATCATTATTGGTGTTTGCTTAGTCAAGTAAACATGCTTTTGCTCATATTTCAGCTATAAATTCATATTTAAAGCTCTACTGAAGAAGAAAAGTCCCCTGCATCTTGGAGTGTGTGTAAATTACTGCAGGTTTTCATTTTAGGGTGAACTATCCTGAATAATTGATTATGAGCTATTGAGTTATTTGTAAAGCTATGGATCTACTTATACTATGGTTAAACCTACAGCTAAAGCCTCTTTTGAGATGTTATATTTCAGACATTTGTCAGGTTTTTGTCCTTAAACTGTTTCTGTGTGTAGGATTAGTTTCTCACAACTCTCATACAAAACCTTTTATTGTGTGTTTTGATCTAATTTTGACTGTTGTAGCTGTAAAATAACTCATTCAGACGTCATAATACAGTACGTTATTATTATTATTTTATTTTATTTTTTACAATTAATGGATTTGGAAAAATATATAGATTTTATTATTATTATTATTTTATTTTATTTTATTTCATTTTATTTTTATTTTTTACAATTAATGGATTTGGAAAAATATATAGATTTTATTATTATTATTATTAATATTATTATCATTATTATTATTATTATTATTATTATTATTGTTATTATTTTATTTTATTTGTATTTTTTACAATTAATGGATTTGGAAAAATATATAGATTTTATTATTATTATTATTATTATTATTATTATTATTATTATTATTATTATTATTAATATTTAAAGCTATATATTTTCAGAATATTAATAGTAATAGAATGTTATTCTTTTCAAAAAATAATAATAATACATAATATTAATCCCAATATATTTATAAACAATACAAGTTGTTATTTGTCATTATTTTGTTTTGTTGTTTTGTTATTTATTTTGTTATTATTTTATAGTGTTTGAAACATTAAGGAGGTCGTATTACAAGCTTATTTAAACAAACTGAACCATATTCGTCTCCATCAACACATAAGTTTCTGCTTGCACAGTAATATAACTTTCTGTACTTAGTTCTGTTTCTTTATTTGTGATTCTTGTTTTATATTAACAAAAGTGTCTGGAACTTAAAATGTAATGCACAATATTTATGTAAACTCAATTTTATTTATTTACACAGCCATAATTATAATATTAATGTTACTAGTAACAGTTATGCCAGAATTGATAAATTAACATTTATTTAAAATACCCCAATGCATTGGGTTAAAATAACCTATATTGGCAAGGTGCTATATTAACTATCGTTATAATTTATATATACATATATGATATGATATATGATATTTACAAAATTGTTACCTTTAATATAGGGTCTTGAATGGACTCTAACGGTGCTTTCACACATTTTTGGTCCGCATCCGAGTTTGTTTGACGTCATAGTACGGTACATTTAGCTAGTGTGAACGTGTCTTCTGAACTCGGGTGTGCACCCATAAACCGTACCCGAGTCCGCCTGAACTAGGTGGTCTGGGGTACGGTTCACGCAAACTCTGCTACGGTTCACTTCTGATGTGAATGCAATCGTACCAAATACCGGAAGTGAACCGCCGACTGTACAAGCTAATGTTTCGTGTTTGTTTATGTGTGTGTGTGTCTGTGACTGTGTGTGTGTTACGTATCATACCTTGGTGTCAAGCGGCACTGAGCCAGGGCAAACACAGTGATGATTTCTGCTTTTCTCCTCCAAAAGCAGCTTCTGCAGAGATGGACACGAGTCTCTTTCTGTATGTCCAAAACCAAAAGATTCAGTAAAATTAGAATGACTGTAATGTGCGGACGTCTTTCCGTTGCTTTGCTTTTGTAATCGTCACCTAGTAAAGGCCACAAACAAAAGAGCAGCTCGATAACGCAAGCGTACCGGGGTTCAGAAGGGAAAAAGACAGCTTGAACACAAACCAACCCAGAAGGTGGCAAGAAGGGAAAATCGAACTTTGGTACGGTCCTGGCAAATGCATCAAGTGTGAAAGCACCCTAAAAGACCTCAATTTATCATCAGGAGCCTTTTCTATTACTGTTGTGCTTCTGCAAATGTTTATTTGACTCTAAAAGTTCTGATTGCCACTGATTTTAATTGTTATGCTAAAGAAAAACTCTTGAAAACCCAAAATAACAGCGAGCGT
>NC_141021.1:2992500-3042500 GCF_052040795.2 Danio rerio | reverse complement strand
TTATTGAATGGAAATGTTTCTGATTCACGCATGCAAATTCATCTTCAGATAGTGTCTTTATAGCAATGTGCGTGCTGTAGATTGCTCAGATTACATTGGGAAAACAGGCGACCGCTGCAAATTGTGCTTTAATGTTTAGCTGGTCAACTGTATGATATGGAAATCTTACATACCTACTATATGAACCCGTCTCATACAGCTGCCATTGCAAGGATCAGACACTTTGTAGAGAAGAATTTAACACAACTGCCTCTAGGAGTCGCCAATGGAAATAAAACAGACACGCACAAAAAATGTGCGTACGCCAGCCAAAAAGCTGCCGTGAACCTGCGCACATTCCCACGTTCAGTTCATTGTTAGTAAATCCAAACGTGAGCGATTCTGAGCGTGAAACCTGGCGTACGCAAAGTTTTTGTGCGTACGCAGCGTTGATACATGAGGCCCCTGATCTGAATGGATCATTTAAATAATAATTGGAAGCTTGCTCTGAAAGAATCATTTGAATCAATAATTGGAAACTTACTTTAAATGGATCATTTGAATCATTTAAATAATAATTGGAGACTTGTACTGACTGAGACATTTATATCATTGAATCATTGAAGACTTGCTCTGAATGGATCATTGTGAATCGTTGACCAACAATTTGTGTTATTTTGTTTTTGCAGTGCAATTGTGTTTTAACCTGGTGTCCATTTAAGTCAATTAAAGAATGTTGGCATTTTTATTTAGTAATTAATGGAAGTCTTAAGAGCACGATTATGTACTAAAATAATGAAAAAAGTTGTAACGATATTAAAGAAGACAATACATTTTGGTAGTTTATATTTTTATTTCATAATAATTGTCAAGCATATGAGGAAGCAAATGCTATTGCCACTAATCACAAGTATGTCGACTATATTAATCAAAATTATAGCACAATTATAGTACTTCTGTAATTTAAATTTTCTCTCAAGCACAAGATATCCTGCAAAATCATATATATTCTATATAAAATCGATGAAATCCTCCTCCTCACCAACCCTAGTGTTATGTTTTCCATTATGATTTGAAGCATCGTACAGTAATGGTATCCAGGGACCTTTAGTTTTACTCTGGTAAGAATGCTGCATAATAAATGTCTGAATGCGAGCGCTATCGGATGGCATAATCAATATTAAATTTAGTCAATAGACACTAAAACGGCACAGATGCACAAACAACACTGATGTAAATACGATCCCAGAAGATCTGAGATGGTGTTTCGGTCCACAGCTGCAGCTCGGTGTGCCATTATAAAGACGGCTGATCCGGGATCAGATTCCCATGAATTCTGCGGCAGCTATTGTGAATAAACTGAACCCAAGGTCAGGCCTGGGCTCTGACCTCCAGCGAGCTCCTGATGGAAATCTAACCAAGCATCACGGGCAATTTGAGTCCTTGGAGTAAACAAACAGAAGTGCTCTTCAAAGACTGAGCCCCAAAGAGAGAGTGACATCCAGTCTCTCCATTCATACCAGTGGGAAGAGAGAGAGAGAGAGAGCTCACAGCGGGCCTGAAAAACCTGAAGCACACGCAAACACTCAGGCTTTTAGATGGAGACTCACTAATGCAGGTTATTTTTACATTCTCTCAGCTGTAGTCGCATTACACATGTGCCTAATATCTGACAATCTGCTGTGCAAATCTCATGCACGTATTACTCTGGTCAATAAACTCTCGGACAGGAACAGACGACGTGCAAAGTGGCCGTCACTTTTTTTGAAACTGATGTTTCGTTAAAAATATCTCACGTGATATGATAGGGGAAATATATCCTGATATTAATGGACTCCCAAGTGTACGAAAATACATTTTACAACATTTAGGAAATTCATCAAAGTGAAAATTCCTGACGATAGCAATGCATGAGTTGTCATATTGTAGTGTAATATGTCATGTAATTATGAGTTGTTAACTGGAGACTCGCTCGGACTGGATCAGTCAACTCTATCAATTCAAACCTAGACATTCGCTTTGACTGGATCAGTTGAATCAATTACTGATTACTGATTACCTTACTGAATTATTTGATTCAATTAATCAATAACTGGAGACTCACTCTGACTAGATCAATTGAATCAATAACTGGAAAAGAGACTTGCTCTGACTGGATTATTTGAGTCATTGAATCAATAACTCCAGACCCACTCTGACTGTATCGGTTGAATTAATGAATCAATAACTGAAGACTCACTCAGACTAGATCAGTTGAATCAATCAATAACTGGAGACTTGCTCTTGGATTATTGTTTGAATCAGTAACTGAAGACTCACTCTGACTGTATCAGTTGAATCAATAACTGAAGACTCACTCGAATGGATTAGTTGGATCAATAACTGAAGACTCACTCTGACTGTATCAGTTGAATCAATAACTGAAGACTCATTCTGAATGGATCAGTTGAATCAATAACTGAAGACTCACTCGAATGGATTAGTTGGATCAATAACTGAAGACTCACTCTGGCTGTATCAGTTGAATCAATAACTGAAGACTCATTCTGAATGGATCAGTTGAATCAATAACTGTAGACTCACTCTGACTGTATCAATTGAATCAATAACTGAAGACTCACCCAAATGGATCAGTTGAATCAAAAACTGAAGACTCACTAGAATGGATCAGTTGAATCAATAACTGAAGACTCACTCTGACTGTATCAGTTGAATCAATAACTGAAGACTCATTCTGAATGGATCAGTTGAATCAATAACTGTAGACTCACTCTGACTGTATCAATTGAATCAATAACTGAAGACTCACTCTGACTGTATCAGTTGAATCAATAACTGAAGACTCATTCTGAATGGATCAGTTGAATCAATAACTGTAGACTCACTCTGACTGTATCAATTGAATCAATAACTGAAGACTCACTCTGACTGGATAAGTTGGATCAATAACTGAAGACTCACTTTGACTGGATCAGTTGAATCAATAACTGAAGACTCACACTGACTGGATCAGTTGGATCAATAACTGAAGACTCACACTGACTGGATCAGTTGGATCAATGACTGAAGACTCACTTTGACTGGATCAGTTGGATCAATAACTGAAGACTCATTCTGAATGGATCAGTTGAATCAATAACTGTAGACTCACTCTGACTGGATCAGTTGAATCAATAACTGAAGACTCACCCGAATGGATCAGTTGAATCAATAACTGAAGACTCACACTGACTGGATCAGTTGGATCAATAACTGAAGACTCACTTTGACTGGATCAGTTGAATCAATAACTGAAGACTCACACTGACTGGATCAGTTGGATCAATAACTGAAGACTCACACTGACTGGATCAGTTGGATCAATAACTGAAGACTCACTTTGACTGGATCAGTTGGATCAATAACTGAAGGCTCACCCGAATGGATCATATGAATCAATAACTGAAAACTCACTCTGAGTGTATCAGTTGGATCAATAACTCAAGACTCACTCTGACTGGATCAGTTTTCTCAATAACTAAAGAACTCAATACTCAATAACTTGCTCTGAATGGATCATTTAAATAATTGAATCATTAATTGGAGACTTCAACTGAATAGATAATTTGAATTATTTAATCAATAATTGGAAACTGTTGCTGACTGGATCATTGAGAATCATTGAATCAATAATTGGAGACGTCTACTGAATGGATCATTTGAATCATTGAATCAATAATTAGAGACTTGCACCGAATGAATCATTGAATCAATATTTTGAACCTGTTACTGATTGGATCATTGTGAATTAGTGAATCAATAATTGAAGACTTCCACTGAATGGATCATTTGGATCAATGAATCAGTAATTGGAAACTTGTTCTGAATAGGTCATTTAAATCATTGAATCAAGAACTGGAGACTTTTAAATAGCTAAATTCTATTAGATTGAGACATTGTTGAGTTGTATATGAGATAATAGCCTTTTTCCTCATCTGAGAAGCAGGAAACTTATGCAAATCACTCCATTTCATCACATTCCTGACTAACAATTGTGCTATTATAAATATTCTCTTTGTCCGTCCAACAGGAAGTCATGATATTACATAAAGCATATTCACTACAAATAACACAAAGAGTTCTTTCAATCTCAGCAAAATTGCTCACTTTGTGTTAGAAAAAGAGAAAAAAAACACAGAAGAGGTTTACCAATTTTCCCGAGATTATTTTAATTGAGCGTTGGCGACAAAGAACAGCCCGGATCTAAATAGAAATGTCATGCGGCGGACTCCAGATGTAATGCGTTCACAGCCGACAGTCTTTTTATCTCTCCGTGTGGTTAAACTGTTGTACTGAGCCGTCCTGCTGCTTTATTTCATTTTGAGTGGATATGACAAAGTGTCCCGTGTTTGTAGCTGAATGTAGTCTCTGTGTGTCAGCGCTGATTGCGTCTCACAAAGCAAAACTGGCCGGCCGGCGTTTTTGTTTGCCTTTGTTATCTGTCGGGTCCTCAATCTCGCGCTGCCTTTTTTATTATTGTTTAGAAAGTCTCAGCATAAGTACCTCAGACTTTTTCTTGGCCGTCTGTCATTAAATCTGTCAGGAATATTTTTTCAGGCGCTGCAGTTTAAAAATCAAACTTTCTTCCTGAAGTTTGGTGTTGCTAAGAAAATGCTTATGCTTAGACTGATCACCCCTTGCCAACCCCTTATAATTATAATGCATAACAGTAAATGTTACTGGGAGGAGTAAGGTGACAATGGAGGTAAGGATCTATGTGCAGTGTATTAAAGCAGGGTCATACAGGCAATGGTAAAAGACAGGGCAAACAGTAGCATACAGGCAGGGTTTAATTTGTGCCGGAATAAGCCGTATCTGGACTAGCACTTTTGAAATCTGATCTGGCACCCCATTTTATTGATCCCCCACCTCACACGCACCCCCCCAAATACAAATACCTTAGCGGCGCAAGCTTAACTGGTACTCTAGACAAATGACGCCCTTAACAAGATGCCCATATGTGCGATCGCCCACATTGCCCATGCCTAAATCTGCCCCTGCCCCCACTACAGACCTCTTCACTTACGTCCATGACACCTCACCTCCCCCCACCCCCACTTTTGTCCATGACACCTCATCCCCCACACCTACCACCTCTTTACTTTCGTCGGTAACACACCATCATACCCCGCTCTTCACTTTTGTCCACGACACAACCTTTTCCCCTACCTTTCACTTTCTTCAGCGACTCTCCAACCCTCTTCACTTTCGTCCGTGACACCACCCATCCGCTCCTCAATTACCTTCATGACCCCCCCTTCTTCATTTATGTCCGTGACCCCCCCCCCCCATTTTTGTCCGTGACACCTCATCCCCCACCCCTACCCTCTCTACACTTTCATCCGCAACACCACCCATCCGCTCCTCAATTACCTTCATGACCCCCCCTTCTTTTGTTCATGACACCCCTACACAACCTCTGCCCCAACCTTTCACTTTCTTCAGCGACTCTCCAACCCTCTTCACTTCACTGACACCACCTCTTCACTCTTACCCCCCTCCCCCCCAAACTTTTGTCCATGACACCTCATGCCCCACACCTACCACCTCTTTACTTTCGTCCGCGACACACCATCATACCCCGCTCTTCACTTTTATCCGCGACACACCACCCATCCGCTCCTCAACCTCTGCCCCAACCTTTTACTTTCTTCAGCGACTCTCCAACCCTTTTCACTTCACTGAAACCCCCTCTTCCGTCTTAACCCTCTCACCCCAAACTTTTGTCCATGACACCTCATCCCCCACACCTACCACCTCTTTACTTTCGTAAAGAACCTTTTCCCCTACCTTTCACTTTCTTCAGCGACTCTCCAACCCTCTTCACTTTCATCCGTGACACCACCATTCCATTCTTCATTTACGTCCGTGACCCCCCCCCATTTTTCTCCTTGACACCTCATCCCCCACCCCTACCTTCTCTTCACTTTCATCCGCGACACCACCCATCCGCTCCTCAATTACCTTCGTGACCCCCCCTACTTTTGTTCATGACACCCCTTCACAACCTCTGACACCACCTCTTCACTCTCCCCCCCCCTCAAACTTTTGTCCATGACACCTCATCCCCCCACACCTACCACCTCTTTACTTTCGTCCGCGACACACCATCATACCCCGCTCTTCACTTTTGTCCACGACGCCACCTTTTCCCCTACCTTTCACTTTCTTCAGTGTCTCCCCAACCCTCTTCACTTTCATCCGTGACACCACCATTCCACTCTTCACTTATGTCCATGACCCCCCCCCCCCCCCCCCCCCCCCACTTTTGTCCAGGACACCTCATCCCCCACCCTTACCCTCTCTTCACTTTCATCCGCAACACCACCCATCCGCTCCTGTTCATGACACCCCTACACGACCTCTGCCCCAACCTTTCACTTTCTTCAGCGATTCTCTAACCCTCTTCACTTCACTGACACTACCTTTCCACTCTTACGCCCCCCCCCCCCCCCCTTCCCCATTTTTGTCCATGACACTTCATCCTCTACCCCTACCGTCTTACTTTCATCCGGGACACACCGCCATACCCCGCTCTTCAATTTCGTCCGCGACGCCACCTCGTTTGACAGCACTAAATAAAGACTATATACAGACCCAGCTATGTGTATTTGTTTATGTGTTATATAAAAATCAGATACAAACACCACCACACACAAAATCCAGGAGAAAATAAACAACGTACTCTGCCATATAATCGCTGCAATGAAATATCCGTCTTGTTTTGCAATAATCCAAGTCTTTGTTGATGATAAATTAATCGACAAAACAAAAAAAGAAAGACACTTTTACTCCCTTACAACATAAATAAATAATAATGTAGACTATGCGTCCTTGCTTTTATTTGTTTTCATCTAATATTTTGGGTAACACTTTACAATAAGGTTCATTAGTTAATGCGTTTACTAACATGAACTAATCATGAACAACACATGTACAGCATTTATTAATCATAATTGAACATTTACTAATGCATTATTAACATGAGTAACATGAACTAACAATGAACTACTGTATTTTCATTAACTAACATTTATTAACATGAACAAATACAGTAGTAGATGTATTGTTCATTGTTTGTTCATGTTAGTAAATGCATTAATTAATATTAACTAATGAACCTTATGGTAAAGTGTGACCATATTTTGTGATGTCTGTTGATGCAAAAAGCAAAAGGGTGTCCAACCCGGTACTAGAAAGGTGTACCTAATAATGTGGCCAGTGAGTGTACATTATAATGATGACTTTTCTCAGTTTCAACTTATGGCCAAACATCATTTTGACTTCATCATTCATTCAGTTTCTTTTCTGCTTAGTCCCTTTATTAATCTGGGGTCGCCACAGTGGAATGAACCGCCAACTTATCCAGCATATGTTTTACGCAGCGGATGCCCTCATCCCATCACTGGTAAACATTCATACACACTCATTCACACACATACAGCTTATTCAGTTCACCTGTACCGCATGTGTTTGGACTGTGGGGAAACCGGAACACCCACGCCAACAAGTAGAGAACATGCAAACTCCACAAAGGAATGCCAACTGACCCAGCCGAGACTCGAACCAGCGACCTTCTTGCTGAGATGCCCTTGATTTCATCATAATTTTTAATAATCTCAGAAATATGACATAGTAGATCATAATTTAGACTTTTTAACATTTATATTTAATGTCCTTTTACTAACCATGAAACTCTCTCTTCTCAGTCCGCCTAGCAACCCCCTGAACACCCTAGCAATGGGATGACAACTCCCTGACAGCATCATCATGGCTACAGTATTGCACAGGCAAGTAACGCTTACTTTTTTCTTCAGTGAAAATGTAAAATGTATTGGGCTCAGTAAAGTGTGCCAGACTGACTGATGGTGTGAATAGATCAACATGGCATCCCGTCCTCAAAAATGCATCCCGAGACTTTCCATTTGAGCACCGCAGAGCAGAATTCAATTTGTCCAGTGCACGAAAAATGGTCCAAAAACCCCCAAAATGTGTGTGAGATTGAAGTGAAGGGCCCGGGGTGATTCTCTCATGTCATCTTCTGAAAAACATCCCATCAACATATGAGAAAGAATCTGATTGCCTCCGGGAGAATCTATAGTTTCAGTCTGGTCCAGAAAAATGGCTGTTATGCGAGCACAAATTAATAAGAGATTGCTTAAAATGAAAATGTGAGAGTGGCGGAGCATCGGTCTTGCTATTGATTTATGTCAGCCGGTTTCTGCTAATGCGGCCCATGAGGAGCTGAAAGGCATTATACCTGCAGTGATGCTCACCCCTCACTGACTGCACAGCCCACCATCACCTACTGGAGAACAACAGCAACATGATGGATCATATAGTGATAACTTCAGGAAGCGATATTGCTTTATTAATATGCAACAGTTTAGATTTGCTTGGTTATTATAAGGAAAAGATATATTTATTTATTTTATTTTATTGCATTGCTATTTCTGTGTAGAATTTTGTATTATATATACAGATGAAGTCAGAATTATTAGCCCTCCTGTTTATCTTTTTTCCCCAATTTCTCAGAGTGGAGAGCAGATTTTTTTAACACATTTCTAATCATAATAGTTTTAATAACTCATCTCTAATAACTGATTTATTTTATCTTTGCCATGATGACAGTAAATAATGTTTTACTAGATATTCTTCAAGACACTTCTATACAGCTTAAAGGGACATTTAAAGGCTTAACTAGGTTAATTAGGTTAACTAGGCAGGTAAGGGTAATTAGGCAAGTTTTTGTATAACAGTGGTTTGTTCTGTAGACTTTTGAAAAAATATAGCTTAAAGGGGCTAATAATATTGACCTTAAAATGGATTTTAAAAATTTTAAAACAGCTTTTACTCTAGCCGAAATAAAACAAGTAAGACTTTATCCAGAAGAAAAAATATTATCAGACAAACTGTAAAAATTTCCTTGCACTGTTAAACATCATTTGGAAAATATTTAAAAAAGAAAAAGAAAAAAAATCAAAGGGGGGTGAATAATTCTGACTTCAACTATGTCAGACTTCAACTATATATATATAATCATGAAACATACAAAAAACATACAAGAATTAATCATGTTTATTATCTGTATATAATTTATGCATGTATCTTTCCTGTAATGTACACTCATCCCGTGTCAAAACTGCAACCTCTGCCTGCCAAAATCCCTATAATGTAC
The DNA here is from genome assembly GCF_052040795.2 of Danio rerio. Taxonomy (NCBI): domain Eukaryota; kingdom Metazoa; phylum Chordata; class Actinopteri; order Cypriniformes; family Danionidae; genus Danio; species Danio rerio. The sequence continues at coordinate 3,033,304 of NC_141021.1, read as the reverse complement.
TGTAGGACTCTTTTAATTGTGTCTTCTTCATGCTTGGACGTAATTGGATTTTTTCCAGAGGACTTTAATGTAGTGCCGTTTGCAGAGCTTGATTTGAGTAATTGCTCATGACCTGGGTGTCCTCTTTCCAGTAATCCGCTATTGAGCCGTGGATCAGACGTCAGTGTGTAATGTAGAGATCTTGGCTGTGGATTCAGACCTTCGTGATGCAGAGGCTTAGACTGTAAGCAGCTCCAGTACAGCAGATTTAACCATCAAAACACTCATGGACAGTAATAATGCTGTAATAAAGCTCAAACTATTATGTTCATATGCTGAAGAGAATGGATGAAACATTAATGGTGCTTTTTATGTGCAAGGATATTTATTAAATTAAATTAAATTAAATTAAATTAAATTAAATTAAATTAAATTAAATTAAATTAAATTAAATTAAATTTTATTTTATTTTATTTTATTTTATTTTGTTTTATTTTGTTTTGTTTTGTTTTATTTTACTTAATTATTATTATTATTATTATTATTATTTTATTATTTTATTTATCATTATTATTATTCTATTTAGTTTTTTATTTGTATTCTATTTGTTTTTATTTTGTTTTGTTTTTTTATTAATTAAACTTTATTTTATTATTTTTATTTTGTTTTATTTAGTTTTTATTTATTTTTTCATTTTATTTTATTTATGTTTATTTTATTATTATTATTATTATTATTTTGTTTTGTTTTTATTTAATTTTTTTTCATTTTTTCATTTTATTTTAATAAAAAAATATATTGAAATTATTATTATTTTATTTTTATTTTATTTATTTTTTATTATTATTTTATTTTGTTTTATTATTTTTATTTTATTTAGATTTATGGTTGCATTCTCTGTGTGCATTATTATTATTACACTCATTACACTGTTTCTGTTGTGCTTATGAATGCAGTGGCAAAAGTTCAGTGCTTGTAAAAGTTCAGTGATCACTTCAGTGGTTGTTAATAAAGGTTTTGTATTTATTTTGTATTAGTTGCACTAGAGATAAACTGCCATTATTAATCAAAATTGATGATTATAAAACAGTCAACAGCGACATTGCAAACAGTTTTTATTATTGTGATTGTTTGACGAATTTGATATAATCCACTTTTTAAGTGTGATGTTACGCGAAGGCATGATGGACAGAGGCCAGTGGGCAAATTTGGCCAGGATGCCAGGGTTAAACCCCTACTTTTTTCGAAGGACATCCCGGAAGGACGTTTAACGTCTCATCTGAAAGACGGTGCTCACTGAGCAGTACAGAGTCCTCATCAATATACTGGAGCGTTAGCACCCACACAGAACACAGGTTGAGCTCCCCTGCTGGCCTCACTAACACCACTTCTAGCAGCAACCTTTCCCATGTGGTCTTCCATCCAGGTACTGACCGGTACAGCGGAGTTGCAAAATATAAGTAGAACGAACTAAGTAAAATAATATCCTTATGAAGGTAGAAAAAAATGTAAAAATGTTGAATATTTAAATCCATCCATATTTGAATATTTCCCTTTATTGGACCAGTTTATTACTAACCATTCACACACTGAAATAATGCACTAAAACTTTTATTGAACAGCATAATATCTAAACTAATAACCTAATAATAAGACAAAACTAAGAAGACACACTTCTTTAAATGTAAAACAACTGATCATGAAAAAAAAGTAAAATAGCTGCCGTTAAATTACAGAAATTTACCATAAAAAACAGATATTAAATTACAAAAATTATTCGTGAGATAACGGCTGTAAAATTACAAGAATTTACCATAAAATAATAGATATTAAATTAAATTAATTTCCATAAATTTTAATTTCTGTAATTTAATGTTCGCTATTTTACATTAAATTTCTGTAATTTAACAGCCGTTATTTTACCGAATTTTTTTTGCAGTTTAGTTTACCCAATTCACCTATAGACAATGAGTTTGAGATTAGGGGTAAACCAAAGCACCCAGAGGAAACCCACGCCAACACGGGGAGACCATAAAAACTCCACACAGAAATGCCAACTGACCCAGCCGGGACTCAAACCAGCGACCTTCTTGCTGTGAGGCCACAGTGCTAACCACTGAGCAACCGTGTTGTTCAAGCAAGTAATACATAAGGTCCAATTTTATTTTAATATATATAAATATTTTAATTGCTGTAATTTTGTGTAGTGAGTTACTTAACTACAGTTTACCTCAGTGCTTATATTGCAAAATATTTGTACTTATTTAAAATATTAAGTTACTAATTAGTGTAGCAAAAAATGTAGCTGTTTTTTTTCTATTTTCTTCTTGTCTTCTAACAAGCACCTGTTATTTTGAGTAAATCACCTGGGTTTTACCTACAACTGGCTTCAGTTTTAAACTAATAACCATCTTACTCTCTGGAATGAAAAGAGGAATTAAACTGAGGCCTTTTTGTGCCATTAAATATAAAGTCGCTGTATCTTTAGACCAGTCTGGCAAACTGAAATGAATATCATTTCATTACAAATCCAACAGTGCAATATTTCAGCCAACGCACTTTTAATTCCCGTCTCGTTTGCATGGATAAAATAGATGTTGACTAAAGGAGCTGAATTGTAAAATAAGCCGCCGCTAATCTTTTTTTTTTTTCTCCTTCTTTCAGAGAGGTGATGGAGGGAGAGGATTAGATATCCCAGCAGAGTCATTCATCAAATGTAAAAGTGCATATTGCTTTCCTCTTCTAATGCATACATAGTGCGGACGCCCTACAATACCTTCAATTTTTCTTCTCCCGGATGCTGGGAAGGACACGATGAAAGATGCTCCGTGTATCTCCTAACCTCTGTCATTTGTCTTGGCCGTCCCAACTCTGATCTCCTTTCTAGTGTTTTGCCTGTTTCTTGGTGACAGTGCCATTAGAAACCGAGCTCAGAGTTGGGGAAGTCCTGTAATGAGACATACGTTTTCATCAGCGTTTCTTCTGAGGGTGCAGTAGCCCACTGCACAGGGCCCGCTTTCCTCATCAGCATGCTTCTTTGATCTTAACAGTTGCAAAATCTTTCCCAAAAATGTATTAAAAATTTGCAGGAAAATCCAAAAAATCATGTATGAATGAATGAATGAATGAATGAATGAATGAATGAATGAATGAATGAACGAATGAATGAAAAAGAGCATGTGTGAAAACCCACTCTGTGAACTACGTAGGAGTCGCTGTCCATTTATGAAGTGCTGAAATATAACCATATGTGGAGTAAAATAATAAAATCATGAATGAATGAATGAATGAGTCTCTGGATGAATGAATAAATGAATGCCTGAAGGAATGAATAGCTGGCTGAATAAATGGCTGGCTGAATGAATGAATGAATGAATGAATGAATGAATGAATGAATGAATGAATGAATGAATGAATGAATGAATGAATGAGAACCTGTGTGAAAACCTGCTCTATGTGCTTTTTAGGAGTCACTATCTATTTGTGAAGTGCTAAAATATAATCATATGTTGAGTCAAATCCTAAAATCATAAATGAATGAATGAATGAATAAATCTCTGAATGAATGAATGAATGATGAACTAACAAACAAACTAATTGCTGGCTGATTTGCTGAATGAATGAATGAATGAATGAATGAATAAATGAATGAATGAATTAATTAATTAATGAGAACCTGTGTGATAAACCCATTCTATGTGCTATGTACGAGTTGCTGTCCATTTGTGAAGTGCTGAAATATGACCATATGTGGAGTCAAATAATAAATAAATGAATGAATGAATAAATCCCAAAATGAATGAATGAAAAAATGGAAAAATTGAATGAGAACGTGTGTAAAAACTTGCTCTTTGTGCTATTTAGGAGTCACTGTCCATTTGTGAAGTGCTGAAATATAATCATGTCGAGTCACATCCTAAAATCATAAACTAATGAATAATTTAATCTTAGAATGAATGAATGAACGAATGAATGAACGAATGAATGAATGAATGAATGAATGAATGAATCTCTGGATGGATGGATGGATGGATGGATGGATGGATGGATGGATGGGTGGGTGGGTGGGTGGGTGGGTGGGTGGGTGAGTGAGTGAGTGAGTGAGTGAGTGAGTGAGTGAATAAATGAATGAGAACCTGTGATAAAACTCATTCTAGTTAGTTTTATTTATATTATATTATTTATAGGAGTTGCTGTCCAAGTGCTGAAACATGACCATATGTGGTCAAATCCTAAAATCATAAATGAATGAATGAATGAATGAATGAATGAATGAATGAATGAATGAATGAATGAATGAATGAAACTCTATATGGATGGATGGATGGATGGATGGATGGATGGATGGATGGATGGATGAATGGATAAATGACTGACTGAATGAATGAATAAACCTGTGTGAAAATTTTAAAATCCAAAATGAATGAATGAATGAAATCTTGAAATATTACTAACAATGTGAAAGTTTTAATTTTTATAATGATTAAAAATCTGGCAGCAAAAAGACTGAAGGTGGACGTTTTAAGATGACACTAAAATACTCAATCCTGATAAAGGACAAGTCTAAACTACCAATTGGATGACAGAAGGCATGTGTGCAATAACTTTTGATCTTAACAATAATTTAGACAATATTTAATCCAGAATATGATAAAGATGTGTGTTATCTTCACAATTGAATAACCCAGTACAACACAATGCAGTCAGTTTCTGCACTAAAACTGTACACATTCACATGCCGCTGATCACTGATTCATCTCTGAGGAAAAAGATAATGCTCAGGTTTTCAAAGCGCTCATCATTTCTTTAGTTCAAAAGCCCATCTGTGATAATACAAAGTGCCACGTCAGATGATTAATCCGACAAGCTGTACAACAAAAGCACAGCAGCTCAGTCAACCTCTCAAAATGAACTTTACAAGAAGCGCTGGTTTTTCGACAATCAAACACGTCTGTGCAAACATATGCAGAAAGACACTGCGGGAAGTTCAGGAGTTCTGAAATAGCGCAAACATTCGCAGCATATGGACCAAACCATCTGTGGTTTGATGCATCTGAGCTGCTGACAGGAGCAGACATCGCCGTGGCAACATATTTTATTGGGGAAGGCGGGGTTTTCCTCATTTGAATATTCTAATTTTAGTCTCGACGCCTACAGCGGATTCACTTGTGAAATATATAACCAAAGATGGGAAAAAACGGGGATTAGCCTAAAAATAATTTGCCGACACTGCATTTCCTGAGCATTTTTTAAGAATTCATTCATTCATTCAGCTATTATTAAATAAATTAATTCAACTATTTGTTCATTCATTTAACCTTTTATTCATTCAGCCATTTAATAAATCATTCAGCCATTTATTTATTTATTCATCCATTTATTCATTCAGCCAACCCAGCAGCCACTTTTTCCTTCAAGCATTTATTTATTCATTCATTCATTTTCGATTTTATTTTACGACATATGGTCATATTTCAGCACTTCACCAATGGACAATGACTCTTAAAAAGCACATAAAATGAGTTTTCACACAGGTTCTCATTCATACATTCATTCATTCAGCCAGCCAGCCATTAAGTTCTTCAGGCATTTATTTATTCATTCATTCATCCATCTGTTTTGCCAGCCAATCATTCATCCATCCATCCAGAGATTCATTCATTAATTTATTCATTTATGATTTTAGGATTTGACTCCACATTTTATGTGCTATTTAAGGTCATATTTCAGCACTTCACAAATGGACAGCGACAGCTAAATAGCACATACAATGCGTTATCACACAGGTTCTCATTTATTCATTCATTCATTCAGCCATTCATTCATTCATTCATTCCACCAGCCATTCATTTCTTCAGGTATTTATTTATTTATTTATTTATTTATTTATTTATTCATTCATTCGTCCATCTATTTAGCCAGCCAGCCATTCATTCATTTATCCATCCAGATATTTATTAATTTATGATTTTAGGATTTGACTCCACATATGGTTATATTTCAGCACAATGGACAGTAACTCCTAAATAACATATGGAATGGGTTTCACACAGGGTATCTATCATTCATTAATTCATTCATTCATTCATTCATTCATTCATTCATTCATTTATCCATCCAGAGATTCATTCATTTATGATTTTAGGATTTGACTCCACAAATGGTCATATTTCAGCACTTCACAAATAGACAGCGACATAAATAGCATATAGAATGGGTTATCACATGGGTTCTCATTTATTCATTTATTCATTCATCCAGAGATTCATTCTTTCATTCATTCATCCATAGATTCATTCATTCATTCGTATTTCAGCACTTCACAAATGGACAGCGACTTCTAGATAACACATAAAATGGGTTTCACACAGGTTTTCATTCATTCATGCATTCAAAGGTTCATTCATTTATGATTTTAGAAATTGACTCCACATATGGTTATATTTCAGCACTTTACAAATGGACAGCGACTCCTAAATAGCATATAGTATGATTTCTCACATGTATATAACATGTTGTGTTGCATTTGGGGGGGGGGGGGGGTGGATTTTAATATCTAAGACGCGTGCTTATGAGGAAGAGCCGGGCCTGTGCAATGGGCTCCAGCACCCTGAGAAGAAACACTGATGAAAATGTATGTTCATTCATTCATTCATTCATTCATTTATCCATTCATTCATTCATTTAACCTATTATTCATTCATTAATTGATTTAGCCATTCAATAATTCACTATCATATTATACACACCCTATCTTTTGACACAATGTTTATTGTATTGTATTGTAAACAATGTTTATTGTATCTGAATTCATTCATTCATTTTCTTTTAGGCTTAGTCCCTTTATTAATCAGGGGTCGCCACGGCGGAATGAACCGCCAACTTATCCCGCCTACGTTTTAAGCAGCAGATGCAGCTCAGCATGAGGAAACACCCATGCACTCTTGCATTCACACCCACACAAACATTAAGGCCAATTTAGCTTATCCAATTCAACTAAAGTCTTGGACTGTGCAGAATACTTGTAATAACAGTGGCATATATATGAAAAGTTTAATACACCAGGAAAAAGCTTCATTGAAGCTTCAGTATAGACAAAACTAACAAGTTGGCTGAATTTCCATGTTATTCATCTAGCGTAAACTATCAGATTCATTCATTTTCCGCTCAGTATAACATCCCGGAGCCTCCACTGTTAGTCTTGGAAAGTCTTATTTGAGTCTTAAAATCAAGTTTTGCTGCCGATGATTCACTTTAGCCGCCCAGTATCAGTGTTTAATGTGTTCATTGAAGGTTCGGGTCAGCAGACCAGCGGCCTGGCTGATTATTTAACTACTTTTTTAGCACATGCTAATGACGAGACCGTCAGCTGAAGAGTGAGCCCTTTTTGAACCCTTCCTCTGGCTTTTTCCCACTAATTTGTGAGACTGTACACTTGTTGAAAAAGCCTGTAATTGTCTTGCAATTTTACGCCGCCGGACCGTACACTCTGATAAGGCTTTATTAAACGAATAATTCGGACAGTCGTCTCATTAAAAAATTTTCCTCGCTTCCTCCACTTTCTCCGTTATCGTGCTGCTCTTTGTGCATATGCATCTGCGCCCTAATTCGCTTGTGTAGAGGGAAATTAAATGTGCTTCTGGTTGATTGCGTTTGGGTGTCGAAGCTCCCTCAAGCCTCATGCAAACACCTCCAGGAATCCACGTATTCCTTTAAATAAATCTCGGTGAGCTGAATTGTCATTCTTTCATGGTGACGTGCTCCTATTCAGGCTAATTTAATTGAGATTTGCTTGGGCTGAATAGGAGGACAGCCGGCGCTCTGCTGGAGAACTTTTCCCAGGTCTATATTAATGCCTTCACGCTGCGCATGTGTGACAGTGATTGAAGTGTTGTGAAATGCAGGTAAAGAACGATTCATTATCTTGTCTCTTTAAATACTTTCGGGTTTATCAGAAGTGTTTGGGTTTGGAGCTCAGAGACTTTCCTGATGGACAACAGGCCATTTGGAGACAGTTTGAGGACTTGTGTTTGGCATACGCATGAAACTCAAGTGCATTTGTTGTAATCATATGTCTCACCAATACACAAATCAAAAGGTTCACCTAAAGGCATTTCACTTCAATGTCACGTCCTTCACTTTTTATTTTTGGTACGCTTGATTGATTTTCAGTCTTGAACTTTGTTCTCTTGAAGTCATCTTGAGGTGTTGAAGTTCAGAAGGTTGCTGGTTCAATGTTAAGGTCATGAGTAGGGCAAGATGGAATCTGCAGACATATTTAGCTACAGAGATGGGGGACTCGAGTCACATGACTTGACTCGAGTCAGACTTAAGTCGCAAAATTTTGGACTTTAGACTTGCTTGACAAATATCCAAAAATGGCTCGATTTGACTTGGACTTGACTGTCATGACTTGAGACGTGACATACTTGAGTGAAATGACTTTAAAAAAACTTGTGTTTGTTAAATACACAACCGTTTGTTATATATTAAGCATTTAAAAACAAAATAAAACCGAAAGTTACGCATGCGCAGTATTAACAGCTCATCGGTTCTCAGATCGGTCTGAAACAATCAGTTTAGTTTGCCGAACTGGATCATTCGGTTCATTAAGAAGAACCGCTTTAAATGATTCATTAGATTCATTTAAACCAGGGGTGTCAAACTCAATTCCTGGAGAGCCGAAGCCCTGCACAGTTTAGTTCCAACCCTGCTCCAACACACTTACCTGTAGGTTTCAAACAAGCCTGAAGGACTCAATTAGTTTGATCAGGTGTGTTTAATCAGGGTTGGAACTAAACTGTGCAGAGCTGCGGCCCTTTTGGAACTGAGTTTGACACCTGTGGTTTAAACGATTCATTTAAACGAGTCATTTGCTATTCGGCCATCAGAATGCGATGATGAAAAATGGAAGGCGCTCCACCAAAGATAGCCGATTTTACCGGTTTAAAGATTACAAACAAGACGGCTAATCAAAGTTTATACTATTTAGTCTGACTCAGTGCTTGTGTATATTTAGTGACACGTTTTTTCCTGTGTTCCACTGTTTGTATCCACCTAACCAAACATCTGCGTTTGCTGTATATTTTATTAATTTGATGATGTCATTAGGCTAATACACAGGCTATTTTATATACATATCTAAAATTATTTTGCATTTAAATTCGCTTTGAACTTGAAAGAGAGAGACGCAGATTTGACCTGTCAGCGATGCACATGGCTCCTGAATAGGTAAGAGAAAGTGGATGTCTTTTTTAACAGTTTTATTTTTACTTTAACTTATTGACTGTAAACAGCGTATAACATTGTCAAAATAAATGAAATTATTTTAAAGAATTGAATATGTTTTGTTTGTCGCATATTGGTACCTATTTATGTGATGTGGGTAAAAAATTGTGTGTTTTATTCCGGCTACCACCGCAAGTATATTTCAAATCTGTGAGAAGCACTAATAGCATTGTAATTGTGTGCTAATGTTCAACGTTTATGTTTTTGACATGTTAGGGGTTAAGTTTAATAAAAATAAAAAATAAAAGATTGCATTAAAACAGTCTGTTAAATGCTGTATTCCAGTTTATTTTTACTTGCATGCATCTTTTTAAATACAATTTATTGGTGGAAAAAAATGAAGAATTAGGTTAGGCAGAACAAGAAATCATTTCAGACCATGGATCTCAAAACCTGTAACGTGTGTGAAAGGGACTATATAAATTATCTGGAATCTAAAGGTTCAAAATTGCCTTTAAAGTTCATTCTTAGCAGTTCATATTACTAATCAAAACATTTTTATTGGAGTTATTAAAATGTACAAAATGTCTTCAAGGAAGACATTCTTTACTTTTAATATAATAATGTTGTTTGTAATAAAAGAAAAAAAATATCATTTTGATTCAATAATTTTTTCCTCAAAAAATATACCTGTGCACTTTAAGATTGGTTTTGTCATTTAGGGTCTCGTTTATTAATAATTAATAGGATAATATTTGAAGTAAGCACACTCATTCCCCTGAGCAAAAAGCCATCTGATTCTGATATATATATATATATATATATATATATATATATATATATATATATATATATATATATATATATATATATATATATTCTGATATATATATATTGACCTGAAAGTGACTTGCTAGACCAAGCTATGACTTGACTTGGCTTGACTTGAAATAAGCAGTGACTTGACTTGACTTGAGTCTGACAAAAAATGACTTGACTTGCTTGAGACGTTATGACTTGAGACTTGCACATGTGTGACTTACTCCCACCTCTGTTTAGCTATTTCTGCAGAGAAATTTGTAAAAATCTGATTTATGCGTAATTATTTTGGAAGTATCCTAACTAAAAAGTTAATACATGGCGTTTCTGTGTGGAGTTTGCATGTTCTCTCCATGTGTGTGTGGGTTTCCTCCGGGTGCTCCGGTTTCCCCCACAGTCCAAAGACATGCGGTACAGGTGAATTGGGTAGGCTAAATTATCCATAGTGTATGAGTGTGTGATGGGTGGATGGGTTGATGGGTTGGAAGGAATTCCGCTGCCTAAAACAAATGCTAAGTTGGCGGTTCATTCCCCTGTGGCGACCCTAGGTTAATAAAGGGACTAAGCCAAAAAGAAAATGAATGGTTTTAAACATAGTTTTAAACCGCATAATCTGATTAGCTTTGCTTTTTATCACTATTTAAAAGCCTTATTTAGGTGTGAAACAGAACAGTTTCAAACTAAGGCAGTTTAATGCAAATCTGCATCAAGCGCTTTATATTTAGGTTTTGGTTTAGTGGTGTTTAGAAACGGGTAAATACATTTATAAAGCTCAAGCGTTTTTATGTTGATCTTAGCTCTGCTGGACTAGAAAAAAGTATCTATATTGTAAGAAAGCCATATTACATGTCAAAATAAGAGAGCTTTGAATAACTTTGTTTACTGCGCTAGAATCTGAAGGTATTATAGTGACAGTTCACGTGGGCTGCATTTCATTATAAGTATAAAATGTAATCAGATTTAATGAGCTGCTGTTTATAAATGTCCTTGAACCATGCATACGGTATCTTAGTAGTGAGAGAGTACTATGAACATATTTATAGTCAAGATTTATTTTCAAGAAACTATGAAGACTTTCTCCAGAAGAAAAAAATATTATCAGACATACTGTGAAAATTTTCTTGCTCTGTTAAACATCATTTGGGAAATATTTAATAAAGAAGAAAAAAATTCGAAGGGGGCTAATAATTCTGACTTCAACTGTATATATACACAGTTAAAGTCAGAATTATTAGCCCCCCTTTGATTTTTTTCTTTTCTTTTATTTATTTTTCTTGTTTTATTTCAGCTAGAATAAAAGCAGTTTTTAATTTTTAAACACCATTTTAAGGTAAATATTATTAGCCTCTTTAAGCTATATTTTTTTCGATAGTCTACAGAACAAACCATTGTTATACAATAACTTGCCTAATTACCCTAACCTGCCTAGTTAACCTAATTAACCTAGTTAAGCCTTTAAATGTCACTTTAAGCTGTATAGAAGTGTCCTAAAGAATATCTAGTCTAATATTATTTACTGTCATCATGACAAAGAGAAAATAAATCAGTTATTAGAGATGAGTTATTAAAACTATTATGATTAGAAATCTGTTGAAGAAATCTGCTCTACGTTAAACAGAAATTGGGGAAAAAATAAACAGGGGGCTAATAATTCTGACTTCAACTGTGTGTGTGTGTGTGTGTGTGTGTGTGTGTGCGTGCGTGCGTGCGTGCGTGCGTGCGTGCGTGCGTGCGTGCGTGTGTGTGTGTGTATATATATCAGTATACAGCCTGTATTGACTGCTCAGTGAACACAGTTTGAGTGATGAAAGCAGTGTGTAATGTGTGAAAACAGCCTTAAACATCTCATTAACTCGGCTTTACTTTACGTTGTGCATCCTGGGGTTATAAAGCTGAAGAAACTGTTTCTCAGTTTTAGTTTTTTCTGTGAAGTTTGCTGATGTACATTGATATACAAAGGCTTTTTACTCATTCATTTATTTTCTTTCGACTTAGTCTCTTTATTCATCAGGGGTCACCACAGCGGAATGAACCGCCAACTTATCCAGCATATGTTTTACACAGCGGATGCCCCTAGTACTGGGAAACACCCATACAGACTCATTCACACATACATAAGGACAATTTAGTTAAATTAATTCCCATATAGCGCATGTGTTTGGACTGTAGGGACAACTGGAGCACCTGGTGAAAACGCACTCAAGCATAGGGAGAACATGCAAACTCCACACAGAAATTCCAACTGACCCAGCTGGGGCTCAAACCTGTGACTTTCTTTCTGTGCAGCTACAGCCCTAACCACTGAGCCACTGTGCCACCCTCTTAACATAATAGTAACTCATCTCTAATAACTGATTTATTTTCTCTTTGTCATGATGACAGTAAATAATATTACACTAGATATTCTTCACGACACTTCTATACAGTTTAAAGTGACATTTAAAGGCTTGACTGGGTTAATTAGGCAAGTCATTCGTATAACAGTTATGTAGACAAACGAATACAATGATAGCTTAAGGATGCTAATAATATTAAGCTTAAAACGGGTAAAAAAAATTAAAAACTGCTTTTATTCTAGCTGAAAAAAAAACAAATCAGACTTTCTCCAGAAGAACAAATATTATAGGAAACACTGTGAAAATTTCCTGAATTTGTTCAACATCATTTGGGGAATATTTGAAAAGAAATTCACAGGAGGGCGAATAATTCTGACTTCTGATTCCTTTCATCCATTAAATATGACTTGAGAAATGTTTGAGAAGGACGACATGTTGCACAGAAGGGCGAATCATTTTTCCCTCCACTGTATTTGAGTGCAGAAAAAACTCAAATCATTTGTTAGCGTTGTGCTGTTCACAACGTGACTAAACGAATGACTGAACAATCAACTGGGCGGCCGGCCAATCAGCCAATCAGCCGACCCAGCCACTCTCCTCCTCCTCCTCCTCCTTCCCTAAACCCAAGCGACAATTTACAAAAGCCGTCCAGAAAAGCAAAAGCCCTCGTCCGATTTTGACCAAGTTTTCCAATTTCACCGCATTCTCGCCCTGTCACGAACTCGTTCGCTTTTATTTTTCAGATTCTGTTTTTCATCTTACCTGATTTCTGGAACCGCTTTTCCCCGGACTCGTACCCGGTCATCCCCACAGGTGGCTCCTCCTCCTCCAGACCTCTGCTTCGCCAACGTAACACTACGAGCTAAGCGGACAAACTGGTTATGGTGGGAAAGCCCTCCACACAGAGGTGAGCCATCACAGTCTGCGAGCTTGAAGAAGAGGAGCGGCGTCACACCGCCCCATAGCGTTTGCACAAAAGACCGAAATGCTGCCATACGTACCTCCAGCCACGTAAATTGCGTTCTCCAGAAACGTTCGCGAGGCTACGTTTTCAGAATGAGCTTGGGTGGGTTAAATGACCAAAACATAGACTTTCCAGCACATAACGCACATTTTCAATGCAGAGTATCTGACTTCAGCATTGTTTTTCAGATGAATAAGAATGTTCACTGATAATATTATTAAGCTAAAAATGGTTTTAAAAATTAAAAACTGCTTTTATTCTAGCTGAAATAAAACAAATCAGACTTTCTCCAGAAGAAAAAATATTATAGGAAACACTGTGAAAATTTCCTGAATTTGTTCAACATCATTTGTGGAATATTTGAAAAGAAATTCACAGGAGGGCAAAAAATTCTGACTTCTGATTTCTTTTATCCATTAAATATGACTTGAGAAAGACGACATGTTGCACGGAAGGGCGAATCATTTTTCCCTCCACTGTATTTGAGTGCAGAAAAAACTCAAATCATTTGTTATAGCGTTGTGCTGTTCACAACGTGACTGAACGAATGACTGAACAATCAACTGGGCGGCCAAGAGGTGAGCCATCACAGTCAGCGAGCTTGAAGAAAAGGAGCGGCGTCACACCGGCCCATAGCCTTTGCACAAAAGACCGAAATGCGGCCATACGTACCTCCAGCCACGTAAATTGCGTTCTCCAAAAACGTTCGCGAGGCTACATTTTCAGAATGAGCTTGAGTTGGTTAAATAACCAAAACAAAGACTTTCCAGCACATAACGCACATTTTTAATGCAGAGTATCTGACTTCAGCATTGTTTTTCAGATGAATAAGAATGTTCACTGATAATATTATTAAGCTTAAAATGGGTTTAAAAATTAAAAACTGCTTTTATTCTAGCTGAAATAAAACAAATCAGACTTTCTCCAGAAGAAAAAATATTATCGGAAACACTGTGAAAATTTCCTGAATCGGTTCAACATCATTTGGGGAATATTTGAAAAGAAATTCACATGACAGCGAATAATTCTGACTTCAACTTTAGGAAATGCTGTTAAATTTCCTTTATCCATTAAATATGACTTGAGAAATGTTTGAGAAGAACAACATATTGCACAGGGGGGTGAATCGTTTTGCCCTCGACTGTACTTGAGTGCAGAAAATAGCTCAAATCATTTGTTAGCGTTGTGCTGTTCAGTCATGTATCTGGAGGATGGTAAGTAAACTGAGTCGAGCAGAATCAGAGATCAGTGTGTGTTAACCGAGTCTGCAGGTGAAAAGCAGATCTAATCCAGTCAACTTCACTTTTCCCCCCCCCGAGGCAGAAAAACTGTTGGTATTACAGTGGATTTATGAGGCTTTGCTGTATGTGAACTTGTTCTCTTATTGCTTTTTCAGGGGAAAGTAGTTCAGTTTGTCTGAATCATGTGAACCCGCGGGCTAGCAGACGGAACAGGTAAACACCAGAGAGCGTGTGATGATATAATAATGATAATAATAATAATAATAATAATAATAATAATAATAATAATAATAATAATGACTGACTCAGTTGGCGTTTCTGTGTGGAGTTTGCATGTTCTCCCCGTGTTGGTGTCGGTTTCCTCCGGGTGCTCCGGTTTCCCCCACAGTCCACATTTTTTTCAGTGTAGTCTCAGTCGTTGTGTGTGATTTTTCTAGTGCTGAGTAAAGCTGACGGTTCCTGCTCTGTCAGTGTGTGTGTAAAACTCTGTCCACATTTACTGTGATCAGTGACTCTGCTTCTGCTTCTGTCTGTTTGCAATTAATCAAACTAATGAATGATGAAGAATTCTCTGCTGTTTTCTGCTTCAGATCATCTGACACTAATTCTGTCCTGTGCTAATTACCATCGCCGCTGTTTTTCACTCCAGGCCTGCAGGTAAACAGCTTTACTTCAGTCTCACGTGCTTTCATACGTCCTTTAAACTTAATGTTCAATCTTTCTTAACATTAAAGATATATGACACTTAAACTGAACACATTTGTGGTTTAACTTCTATTTGGAGGGAAAATGAAAGTGTTTTGCTGCGTTCACACCAGAGGCGGAACGCGCGGATAAATCGCGCTATTTGCGCGTAAATAGCCGCGTGAACATTTGAACATTTGAGTTTACTCGCTTCATTCGCACGTCAAATTCACTTCAGAACAGAAGCGGACTGTTTATGTGCTTTATGAAGACTGAAAAACAACGATGAGTCAACTTAGTCAAGGATCGAACCAGCGACCTTCTTGCTGTGAGGCGAACGTGCTACCCACTGCGCCACTGCGTCGCCTCATTATAATTATATTATTTGCTAATTAAAAACCACCTCATGTGGAATTCGGATTCTGCTACTGTCCACCAGAGGTCGCATTTCAGTCACGGGCACATGCTTTGAGAGCCTTCCTGACTGAATGAATGAAATACACTATTTTCCAACACGGCAACACGGGGTGCTGAAATATAATTGGCTAAACTGGCAGTGGGTGGGTTAAATAACCAAAACAAAGACTTTCCGGCACATAATGCACATTTTCAAAGCAGAATATTTGACTTCAGCATTGTTTTACAGATAAACAAGAATGTTCACTGCGCATGTTTCTAAATATCAGCAAACATATTATGGTATTCTCATGCTTCAGAAGAGTCAAACCCTCCCATACAGCACCTTTAACATGCACACCGAGATGAAGCTTTAGTTTTTATTAATTATAGTTATGTTTTGCTTTTCAATCGTTTTCCTTCAGCTGAGTCCCTTTATTCAGCAGCGGTCGCCACAGCAGAATGAATCGCCAACTATTCCCGCATATGGTTTACACAGCGGATTGAGAGATTGCATATCGCAGGCAATCAAAATATGGCAATGTCTGTTTTTTGTCCAATATCGTGTCGCCCTAATTTGCCCACATCAAAGTAAAGACAGCAGGAATGATGGAGTTATCAGACTCTGAGAAGTTTCTCAAGGTTTCGTCATCTTCAATATGTCAATCTGTGCTGCTGGTTTGTGTGTGTTGGGTTTCTGACCTTGTGGAGACGAGAACACAAACCTGAGGGCAGCAGTGTGTCTGAAAGCATCCGTCAGCTGTCATTACACATCTCCAACACACTCCGTCTGCACAGTTTGACCTGCTGTCAGGAGTCTTTAAAAGAGCAGATCCTTCAACACACACACACACACACACACACACACACACAGACCTAATGACTCATGATCAATAAACACTTCTACTGCGGCTTAATTGGATTACTTTTCTGTATGTATGTACGGTATGTCATGGCATAGTGGCTCAGTGGTTAGCACTGTGACCTCACAGCAAGAAGGTCACTGGTTCGAGTCCCGGCTGGGTCAGTCAACTTTTCTGTGTGGAGTTTGCATGTTCTCCCCGTGTTGGCTTGGGTTTCCTCCGTGTGCTCCGGTTTCCCCCACAGTCCAAACACATGCGCTATAGGGTAATTAATGAACTAAAATGGCCATGATGCATGTGTGTGTGAATTAGTGTGTATGGGTGCTTCCCAGTATTGGGTTGCAGCTGGAAGGGCATCTGCTGTTTTTATGTCAGTGAACTCTTCTTCTATAAATGCCTTTTTATGTCTGATTTGTAAGTGTGTGTGTGCGTGTGTGTGTGCCATGATGAAGAGTCTGTTGATTCCTGTCATTCACACACACACTCTTTCCTTCACATCTGAGTGTCTAATCAGCATTGATTTACACTCGTTCACCAGTGATCTCCACTACTGACAGGAAATCACACACACACACACACACACTCATGATGGAGCTGGCGCACACATACACTTGATGAAGCACACACAAGCACACACACACACACACACACACACACCATGATAAAGCTGACACAGGCACACTTGAATCCCACACTCTCTCACTCAGCTGACACACACTTGATGAAGCACACACACACATTCTCACATGATGAACCATACACACACACACACATGCACGCAATGAAGTATACACACTCTCTTAATAAAGCTAACACACACACATGATGAAGTACACACACACACACACTCACACAGACACACATTTGTTCATAGATCCTGACGGGACTCTCATAGACACACACACACACACATGATGAAGCACATACACACTCTCACATACACTCATAATAAAGCATACACACTCAAACACACACTCACACATGATGAAGCTGAGACACAGACATGATGAAGCACACACAAGATAAAGTATACACAAACATTCACACACATGATGAAGTACACACACACACATAATAAAGCTGACACACACACACACACACACTTGTTTTTAAATTCCAGTGAGGCTCTCATAGACACACATGCACACATGATGAACCACACACACACTCCTGATGAAATATACACACACACACACACACACACACACACACGCTTATTTTTAAATCCAGGCAGGACTCTCATAGACACACACACACACACACACACACACACATATGGTGAAGCACAAACACACTCTCACATACACTCATAATGAAATACACACACACACACACACTGACGCTTATTCTTAAATCCTGGTGGGGACTTTCATAGATACACTCACACAGACTTGTTCTTATATCCTGGTGGGGACTCTTATAAACACACACACACACACATGCACACACTCTCACACACACTTCTGATGAAGCATACACACACAGATTGTCCTTAAATCGTGGTGGGGACTCTTATAAACACACACACACACACAAGCATGTACACACACTTACACACACACTCCTGATGAAGCATACACACACAGACTTGTTCTTAAATTGTGGTGGGGACTATTATAAACACACACACACAAGCGTGTACTCACACTTACACACACACTCCTGATGAAGCATACACACACAGACTTGTTCTTAAATCCTGGTGGGGACTCTAACACACACATCAAGCATGCACACACTCTTACACACTCCTGGTGAAGCGTACACACACACAGACTTGTTCTTAAATCCTGGTGTGGTCTCATAAACACACACACACATGCACACACACTCCTGATGAAGCATTCACACAGACTTGTTCCTATATCTTTGTGGGGACTCTTATAAACACACACATGCACACACACTCCTGATGAAGCATACACACACACACAGACTTGTTCTTAAATCCTGGTGGGGACTCTTATAAACAAACACACACACACATGCACACACTCTCACACACACTCCTGATGAAGCAAACACACAGACTTGTTCTTATATCCTGGTGGGGACTCTTATAGACACTCTCTCTTCATCTTTCTCTCTCACACACACACACACACACACACACACACACACATGCACACACACTCCTGATGAAGCATTCACACAGACTTGTTCCTATATCTTGGTGGGGACTCTTATAAACACACACACACACATGCACACACTATCACATACACACTCCTGATGAAGCACACACACACACACAGACTTGTTCTTAAATCCTGGTGGGGACTCTTACAAACAAACACACACACACATGCACACACTCTCACACACACTCCTGATGAAGCAAACACACAGACTTGTTCTTATATCTTGGTGGGGACTCTTATAAACACACACACACACATGCACACACTCTCACACACACTCCTGATGAAGCATACACACACACAGACTTGTTCTTAAATCCTGGTGGGGACTCTTACAAACAAACACACACACACACATGCACACACTCTCACACACACTCCGGATGAAGCAAACACACAGACTTGTTCTTATATCTTGGTGGGGACTCTTATAGAAACTCTCTCTTCATCTCTCTCTCACACACACACACACACACACACACTTGTTTTTATATCCCAGTGGGGACTCACACTCATTCTCTCTACATATCTCTTTCACACACACACAAACACACACAAACACTCAGATTGACATATAAAGTGACCAATCACAGTATGGTTACATCATCCAATCAGATAAGAGCTGCTGATGTCATCCAGCTGTGTTAGTGCACATCAGTGAGCACTATAGTGAACGCTGGAGATGCTGTGTGTGCTGTAAACGTTCTGTTCATTACCGGAAACGTGAATGAGAAACATCAGAGCAGGAAGAGTGCTACGTTTATGTACAACAGCCGTTATTAAAGGATGGAAATCAGCGCTGGGCTTTGAAGCGCTGGAAATAAGCAGCTCTAATTGATTTGGAAATTCTAATTACATTTCTGCGGTCTCGTGTCTCATTAGCAAATGTAAAAATAGAGGGCGAGGAAAGGCTGACATCAATTCTAGAGATCTGCCCATGGGAATAAGGAAAACACACACACACACTCACGCACACACATAATGACGAGCAGGTGCTGAGTCAGCTTTACTGTGTTTACATGGAGTCACAGACAGAGATGTGTTCTGATACATTAATATATAATAAATACAGTTGAATATTTTCTTAAATATGTATTTTGTATTGTTTAATTTTGCTCGTTGAGCCGTAATAATTAATTAACTTATTTTAATTTTACAAATGTTTAATTTGCAAAACAATGTGCATATTTTATTTTATATTTCTGATCAATGTAAGTGAATAAATCAAATGATTCAATGCACAATTATCTGTGTGTGCTTATATCGCTCTAAATATTTTCCTAAAACCTTTCTAATAATTTTCTTCTGTTGAACACAAAATAAGATATTTCGAAAAATGTTGGAAACCTGTAACCATTGGCTTCCACATTATTTGTTTTACCTACTATGGAAGTAAATGGTTTATGGTTTTCAGTTTACTTCAAAATATCTTGTTTAAAACCTTTATGAGATGCTTTCTTCCGCTAAATGCAAAAGAAGATACTTTGAAAAATGCTGGAAACTTGTAACCATTGACTTCTATGGTATTTGCTTTTCCTACTATAGAAGTCAATGGTTACCGGTTTCCAGCTTTCTTCATAATATTGTTTAAGACATTTATGAGTTTCTTCCATTAAACACAAAAGAAGATACTTAGAAAAATGCTGGAAACCTCTAACCATTGACTTCCATGGTATTTGCTTTTCCTACTATGGAAGTCAATGGTTACCGGTTTCCAGCTTTCTTCAAAATATTTTGTATGAAACCTTTATGAGTTTCTTTCTTCTGTTGAACACAAACTAGGATATATTGAAAAATGCTGGAAACCTGTAACCATTGACTTCCATAGTATTTGTTTTTTCTACAATGGAAGTCAATGGTTACAGGTTTCTAGCTTTCTTCAAAACTTTGTTTTAAACCTTTATGAGTTTCTTCCGCTAAACGCAAAAGAAGATACTTCAAAAAATGCTGGAAATTTGTAACCATTGACTTCCACATTATTTGTTTTCCCTACTATGGAAGTATATGGTTACAGGTTTTCAGTTTACTTCAAAAATCTTGTTTAAAACCTTTATAAGCCCCTTTCTTCTGTTAAACACAAAAGAAGATACTTAGAAAAATTCTGGAAACCTCTAACCATTGACTTCCAAAGTATCCTATTATGGAAGTCAGTGGTTACCAGTTTCCAACATTCTTCAAAATATCTTCTTTACTGTTCAACAAAAATCTCAATAAGGTTTGTACCCACCTGAGGGAGAGTAAATAATGAGTAAATGATAATTTTAGGGTGAACTGTCCTTTAACTGTGCTGTATAGCAGACTGCAATCTATTATTCTCATTCATTCATTCAGTGTTTGCAGCTCCAGCAAATGAAAAGAGCCTCAGATAATAAAAAAGCAGACCGTGATCAAGTGCAGATCTTCATATGAAGCGCCTTTGCTCAATTACTATTGATTTCTGCAGCTTTTAATGTATTAATCATGACTTGTGCTTTATTCAGGCCTCATTCACTGAGCTCCAAACAAAACAAGCTCAGTTCAATCTGTGCAGTTTAGAGATATCTCTGCTGATGATGATGATGATGATAATTTTGTGCTTTATTTGTCCATTGAGTCTCGAGAGAATTCAGAATTAAAGGGACGGTACACCAAAAATAAAAACATAATAATAGAAAAGTATCTTATCATTTACTCACCCTTTACTGTCTGTGTTTCTTCTGTCGAACACAAAAGAAGATATTTGGAAGAATGTTGTAAGCTATTGCTTTTTTCTACTGTGGAAGTCAATGGTTACAGGTTTCCAGCTTTCTTCAAAATATATTTTAAGACCTTTAGAAGTTTCTTTCTTCTGTTAAACAAAAAATAAGATATTTAGAAAAATGCTGGAAACCTGTAACCATTGACTTCCACGGTATTTGTTTTTCTACTATTGAAGTCAATGGTTCCAGGTTTTCAGCTTTCTTCGAATTATCTTGTTCAAAACCTTTATGTGTTTTTTTCTTCTGTTAAACACAAAATAAGATATTTTGAAAAATGCTGGAAACCTGTAACCATTGACTTTCATAGTATTTGTTTAGCCTATTATGGAATTCAATGGTTACAGGTTTCCAGCTTTCTTCAAAATATCTTATTTAAAACCTTTATGAGTTTATTTCTTCTGCTAAACAAAAATAAGATAATTTGAAACATGTCTGAAACCTGTAACTATTGATTTCCATAGTATTTGATTTTCCTACTATGTTAGTCAATGGTTACAGGTTTTTAGCTTAATTCAAAATATCTTGTTTAAAACCTTTGAGTTTATATCTTATGCTAAACACAAAAGAAGATACTTTGAAAATGCTTAAAACCTGTAACCATTGACTTTTATTTGTATTTGTTTTTCCAATGGAAGTCAATTGTTACAGGTTTTTAACTTTCTTCAAACTATTTTGTTTAAAACCTTTATGAGTTTCTTTATTCACAAAAGAAGATATTTTGAAGAATGTTGGAAGCTATTCCCTTTTTCTACTATGGAAGTCAATGGTTACAGGTTTTCAGCATTCTTCAAAATATGTTAGATTGTGTTCAACAGAAGAAAGAAACTCGTAGAGTATTGAAAGCACTTGAGGAAAAGTAAATAATGAGCATTTCTCTTCATCTTTGGGTTTACTGTCGCTCAGATTTTCAGGTCTGTTTCCATCGTGTTTTGACAGGTTTTGCAGCGCCATCTAGTGTGTATTCGGGTAACTGCAGATTGTTGTTAATTTATGCGCTGTTCGAGCAGGAGCTGCTTAGATATTCATAGAAATTCACAACAAGGCGGAGCAACAACACACAGTGTAAGAAAACAAATTACATCTACAGTGTGTGTGTGTGTGTGTGTGTGTGTGTGTGTGTGTGTGTGTGTGTGTGTGTGTGTGTGTGTGTGTGTGTGTGTGTGTGTGTGTGTGTGTGTGTGTGTGTGTGTGTGTGTGTGTGCGTGTGTGCGTGTGTGTCCTGAGCTGATACTAATGATCCATCTTTACTATTTATATTGTACTGTAAAATATACTCATTCGTGAATTTTATTTGCACATTGTTTATACTGTGAAATATAATAATCTCATTGCTATTATTTGGATGCTGTTGCTTTAATCAGTATTAATCATTCAAGACAATCGTGTGTTCTGTTTTGTTCTACACGCATTTCTAAACAATGCAATATGTAAATTAAACTGCATATTTTAATGTTTTAATGATCAAAATACATATCTTCTGGGAAGAATTGTTTCTTTTAAGAGGTAATTCAATTTATAATGACTTGTGTACAGTACATACACTGGCCACTTTATTAGGTACACCTGTGCAACTGCTTTCTTAAAGCTAATCTCTAATCAGCCAATCACATGGCAGCAGCTCAATGCATTTAGGCCTGTAGACATGGTCAAGACGATCTGCTGCAGTGGTTGCCACTCCTGTGAGCTAAGAACCGGAAACTGAGGCTACAATTCACACAGACTCACCAAAACTGGACAATAGTAGATTGGAGAAACGTTGCCTGCTCTGATGAGTCTCCATTTCAGCCGACAAATCTGCTGCACGTGTGTGATGCTATCATGTAAATATGGAGCAAAATCTCTGACGAATATTTCAGTAGCTTGTTGAATCTGTGCCACCAAGGATTAAGGCAGTTCTGAAGACAAAAGATGGTCCATCCTGGTAGTAGTAAGGTGTACCTAATAAAGTGGCCGGTTAGTGCATAATTGCTTCATCAAATACTACTAAATTAAAAATATGGATAAAAAGATACATCTGGTCAATCCTCAGTGTGTGTATGTGTGTGTGTGTGTGTGTGTGTGTGTGTGTGTGTGTGTGTGTGTGTGTGTGTGTGTGTGTATGTATATATATGTATATGTGTGTGTATATATATATATTTATTTTGTGGTTGTTTTAATGTTAGGAATGATATTAGTGCATTGCTGTTGTTAGGATTTCTGTGTGATATGTGTATATATATATATATATATATATATATATATATATATATATATATATATATATATATATTCAGAATTTAATTTTACCATCTGTCACTAAAAAAGTCATACATTTTATATTATTTATATTTTATTATATTTATATTTTATTACTTTTAACTTTTAACATTTTAAAATTATGATTTTTGTGTCATTTATTTTATTACTTTTACATTATTATCAGATTATATTTTAAATATATATTATCAGATTATATTTTAAATATATTAAAAATTTTAATTTTATTAGAAATTTAAAAAAATAAAAAATTAAATTAAATTTAAAAAAAATTAAAAAATAAAACATATTGTCCCCTATATACTTGTATAGACACCACAAATATGTTTTATTGATGTTTTATTACATTGACTAAATTTAATTTAGGTTTTTTATTAGATTCACCATACAAACTCACACAATATGGTTTAATAATGGTAACATCTGATCTGTATATAATCTGTTATAACAGTTTTCATGTGCTGTTTAAATTGTTGCTTTAAGTGTCAATAATAACACTGAGTTTCCTCTTTTTGCTGATTATTTGCAGGGAAATATGATGACCGGAGTTTAAGCAAAGTGATTTTAGTGTGTTTCCCTCAACAGGAGGTAAATGGTGTCATCATGCAAACACAACAAGAATGCAAAATACACAATATACTGCTTAATAATGATAACATCTGATCTGTATTTACATTTGCATGACTGTTTTTCTCTTTTAATTGTTTTAGGTGTCAAAAATAGCACTGCTGATTTCAGATTTTCCTCTTTTCACTGATTAGTTGTGTAGAAATGTGATGATCTGAGTTTGAGTTTCACCCTGCAAACACAACAACATTGCAAAACACACAAAATGCTTTACTAATGATGACATCTGACCTGTATTTAATTTATTATTACACATTTTTACATATTTAAATTGTTATTCTAGGTGTCAGTAACACTCGTGATTACTATTTTTCCTCTTTTCACTGACTATTTGTAGGGAAATATGAGGATCTGAGTTTAAGCAAAGTGATTTTAAAGTGTGTGTCCCTCAACAGGAGGTAAATGTTGTTGGCTGATGTGAAATGCTGGTTAAATGAGTGTTTGATTCTGGCTGGTGTTTCTGCAGGACGATCAGACAGCTGTCAGTGAAGCTCCACATCTGCTCAAACTCACCCGAGATGCTCATAAAAGTGTCACCAGCTCTGGTGTCTGAGCGGTTTACATCAGATACCACTGTTTACCTCCTGCCCAGGGAAATATCAGACGAAACGAGGCCTCAGATGATGTTTTGTTTTATTTATTTAGGGGCTGTTTTAATGTTAGGAATGATATTAGTGCTGTTGCTAGGATTGCTGTGTGGTTGCTGTGCTTTATTACATTTGATTCAAACACTTTAAGAAGAAATGCTGGGTTCCACACTATTGATTTGTGTTGGGACAACATAAAGGAATTAAGTTATGTTATAAGTTTTAAGTGGAATGAACATGAAACAATTGAGTTGTCCCAAAAAAAACTCTAGCATTGTGTTGTTTCAGCTCATTGTATACAGTATAAGTAGTTTGAGCAAACAACAAACATTTTTAATGCACTATTTTCTTGCCTACCAGCAGTGTTGGGCATGTTTTTTTTAAAGAGTAATTAGTTACTAGTTACTTTTCACAAATAGGAACTAAGTTACATAATTACAAGTTATACCAGGGAATATAACAATTGATAGAGGTAAAGTTGGTTTTATATTCGCACATTCAGACTTTCCCCTTAATAAAAAAAGTATTATTTGAAACTCCAAACAGTGAAATCATATTAGCAGCCAATGACTATCAAAGTACAACATTGTTCACAGACAAGTAAACAGTCTTAATGTTGTTTTCAAGTCATATTTGCATGCCAATTCCTATCGAATATTCAAAGTAACATGGTAAATAATATAGAGACTTCTAAATGAACGAATGTGTGAATATAAAACCAGCAATTGTGTTACTTTAAAAAACATCTAATGTTACATGACTATAAAATAAATATAAAACCCTGTACACTAATCTACACTATTTTAATGTTGTTGTGGGACAATGTGAGAGACAACCATCAAACTCAACATATTATGATGTACATTATTATTATTATGTTTCCCAATGATGAGTTGTGGCTGGAGGGGCACCTGCTGTGTAAAACATATGCTAGATAAGTTGGCGGTTCATTCCGCTGTGGCGACCCTAGATTATTAAAAGGACAAAGCCGAAAAGAAAATGAATGAAATTAGTTGCTCAATAAAACACCACAGATGGTTTAGATCTTTAAATATTTATTGCACCTTTCACAACTCACAAGACGTGAGGTGCTTTATTAGATTAGAATTACTTGTCACCGACAAAGAGGCCAACTCAATTCTTGATATTTTTTGGGACAACTTGATTTTGTTAAGTTTAATGTACTTAAATGTGTTATGTTAACTTAAACAGTTTGCGTTGGGACAAAATGAATGTATTGTGTGGAAACCTGCATTTTTTTTACAGTGTACTACTGCTATGCTATTTAATATTATTGAATAACATAAAAAGGTAATGCTAATATTGCATAGTGACAGAAAAAAAATGTCCTATGTGATTATGTTATTAAAATAAAGTAAACAAAAACATACACAAAACTTTTCATGATTTGGGCTAAAAGTAAAAGTGTTAATATTATTATAAATAACATTAAAACGTGCAATGATAATAATACATAGTAATAGAATATAAGTAATTATGTAAGTGATTAAATTAAAATAAAAGTGAGTGTAAAACATCAGAGCCAAAGTTTTTCGTATTAAGGGCTAAAAGTGAAAGTGAAAGTGCTGCAGAGTCTGAAAACACTGAAGTTAGCTTTGATGAATCTGATTTACAGCAGAACCTACAGGCTAACATTGATTGTCTATATAATATCAATAGTTGTATAAATATTATATGACTATCATTTGTCTGAACTATTTTGTTTACATACTGTAGGCTACCGTCGATCAAAGTTGTCTGACGTAATCACTGTATTTATGACAGCCAGATGTCGCTATCACCCATAAACACGTTTAATAATTATTTATTTATACAAGATTCATTTGCAGAAATTGTATTCATGCTGAGTGTATTTTAACTGTTGCCTGAAGTACAAATTTTAAGTACCTGTAAATATCATCCTCGTCTGACGTCATTCCTTTAGATATCCGGAAGTGTTTACTCAGTTTGATCTGTCAAGGGACTTTAAAGCAGCTCTGTTCGTCCGACGTTGATAAAACTTTCAGTCTGACCTCTGAAAATGATTGCAATCCATATATTGCTGCTGGTAAGAATGCTTACTTAACTTCTGGTTTATATAATAAAAGTAGGTGTTTTTCGCGAGGTTACGTAAGGGACTTTGGTACAGTCTAACTAGACAGACTGATGTTAATGTGATAATATTCATATATAAATCTTGTTTAAACCAACGAAAGCTCGAGTTTGAATATTAAAAATGGCTGTGCTTTAAAAACTTTACTACATACAAGCGACTGTTTGATGGCGTCTCAACACATACCTATATTTACATACCTGGATTGTGATTAATAACTGAAATAAAACTCTCATATTAGTGTATAACGTGTATATATTTGTGTACAGCATATTCTCTAATGAATTAAACTACTTTATTTGAAATATCAGGTACATCCCGTTTAGACTAGTTGTGAATGCACTTGTCCACACACAGTATTTGTTTTTTTATAGCTTAATGTTCTTCCAGAAAGTTTAGGTTGTTTTTGTGTTTTACACATGACAGTGTTGAAATGTTTAATCCATTTTATTTAATATGTTTATTTTATATCATTTAAGAAACTTTCCTTATTTGTAAGTATTTTTATATATATATATATATATATATATATATATATATATATATATATATATATATATATATATATATTGTTTGGATGTTTCTTACCAAACCCTTTATGTACACATGTATTTTTCCCTTATTTATTTTTATTAAATTTTAGGCTTTTTGTCCACAAATCACTTAAATAATTGTATTCTATTTATTTTAGTTTTAACTTAATTCATTCATACAATACAGTACAATAAAAGGTGAGCTATAAAGCAAAAATCACAATTATAAGGGTAGTTTAAACAGTTGTGTTAGTGGTGTAATGGATCACAAATTTCACGCTTCGGACTACACTATGGTTTTTGAGTCACGAATCGGATCATTTTTCAGATGAGCAAAAATTGAGGAGACGAATGTCTTTTTTTGCATTCATACAAAAATATTACTGCAAAAAACATTGGTTTTAACAAACAACTTGGAACCTGTAATTTTAATAAAAATAAAAATCAAGAAAGAAGCAGCTGAAAAAGGAGAATATTCAGTAGGACAAAGGATCTTTGCTGCTGTTGCTGATCACACTAGTCTGCAGAAACACTAGTGACCATTGCTCCCTCATTATCATAGACAGCCCTGAGTGAGAAGCAGCTATCTGTTTAGTAGAGTGTTTGAGCTGCTGAAGATAATGTCAGCAACTAAGAGGATCATAATTGGGGAGTTTTAGATGAAGCACAAATGAACAGCGGCAGGGGTTTCCATAGACTGACGCATTCTGAGACTCTTGTTTTCACATTTTCAGTTTTTCCACACAGATAATGTAAGTCTTGCTTTTGAATCTGCCACTATGCTGACACATAGGCATCTGTAGCTCTGCCCTCTTCTCAAAAGAGAGTGCAATTTCATTTAAATTTAAAGTGACAGTCACCAAATTGCCACAATTAGGATCAAAGCCTAAAAGAGTCTATTTCAGAGAGTTAGAAAACATTATTTGTGTGGTATTTTGAGCTGAAACTTCACTCAAGGGACATCACAGACACATTTTACATCTTGTAAAAAGGGGCATACCCTTTATTACCACACAAATGGATTAATCATGATTGTTTTTCCAGTTTTTACACTGAAAATTGATTACGTTTCTCTGACCCACAGGTTTTCTCAAATATTGTGCTCCCTGCATTGTGCATTAACGTGTTTGTGTACGGCACACTAAAGAAAGGCCAGTCAAACTATCATGAACTGACAAACACTACACACGGTCAAGCTGAGTTCATCACCTGTGCCCGGACCAAAGATCCATACCCTATGGTGATCGCCACCAAAGACAAATTCCCCTTCCTGCTGAATGTGCCTGGCTCTGGACAGCAGGTCTACGGTGAGATCTACAACGTTGACCAGAATATGCTGGATTTCCTGGATGAGTTTGAGGAATGTCCAGATCTCTACCAGCGCACCTCCATCCAGCTGAAGATCCTGAAGGGGAATGGAGATTCTGAGGAGGCTTTTGTCTACAGCACCTCTACATTTGATCCTGACTGGCTCAACAAACCCACATTCAGTGTTTATGATGCCACCGGTGATCCTGGAAACAATTGTGTGCCTCGAGAATAAGAGAATAATAACTTCTGGTAGAGCTTGGGCGATGGATCTTTTTCACAATATCAGGTTTCTCAGCAGCCATCATATTTGGGTAAACTTAGAGCACAGTGAATGAGGAAGTACAACAAATCATTATTTACAATCTTATTTGTTGAAATAATAAAAGAAAAACTACACAATGGTGTTATCAAGACTTTCATAGGAAGGAAAACAGTAGTGTGAGACTGATAACAGCAGCCAGAAGAGAGAATTATTAATAATTAAAAGAATATTTAATGATTAAGAAGAATTCAATTTACTGTCCTGTCCTCCAATAGACACTGAATTTTAAACGTCTTGCAAAAACGGTAATTTATTTATTTTTGTAATTTGATGCAAATATGATATAATACACACATAAATGCATGTACATGGTTATATTTGGTTATGTTTTAAAAATCAAAATATTAAAAACATTTAAGGATTTAAGATTCGTAAATGCAACATAACAGACTTGTGAAAAGGGTCCGTTAATTGAAATAAAATCACAAACACTGTTAAGCAATGTTGGGATATTCATACACATCTTGTCAGTGAAGCACAGTTCCATGATCTGTAGTAAATCCCTTTAAAGTCCCTTTAAGGCAAGTAATTTCCATAAAAACTTACCTAAGTTTGAAGTCAAAGCATGTTATAAAATGTGATAATAATAATGACTGATAATAATGATTTGTTGTTACTTAATTGTTCATTTTGTAGCCGGATTCTTTATTTGGTGTTGGGTGGTATAATTTAACGGCATGCAAAACAAATAGGGTGAATTACTGTGTGTTATATGGCACTTTATTACAATTTACCAGATGCAGGAACGCTTTAGATTATTAAACTGGACACAATCTTTAAGATCTATTTTTATAATGTATGATTTGCACAAAAATGTGTGTGTATATATATATATATATATATATATATATATATATATATATATATATATATATATATATATAATATAAATTGTGTAAAAATTATTTGATTGAAATATGTTGTGCTTTATTAGGGGAAAAACACTGGAGTACTTTATATGTAGCGATCAGGAATTATCTTTCTGTGAATAACTGTACAATACTGTGTACTACTGTATACAATATACTTTATACTTTCATGAGTAAATTGAATTGCACTTTACATTAAAATAATTTCTTCTGAAGCACAGTGCTGATTGTTTTATGAACAAATAACAAAATCTGAAGATTTTTTTGACCCACTTTATGATTATTTTTTTTTTGTTTACATTTTTATTTGTTTTTGTTTTGCTTTTTTAACTCATATACCTTTTAAATTGTGTTTTATAAGGTGTACATCTTGATTTCACCATATGTACATTACATTTTACAAAATTAAATGGTAATTTTGTTGTTTTTATTGTTTTATTGTTTTGTCTTTGCTTTTTCTTTTACTTTGTTTTAGTGTTTTTAGTTTCACTTTTCTTTTTCTATATTTTATTTTAGTTGAATTTTAGTACTTAAATCATTTTAGCTGCTGCTTATGACAAATATTTTTCACGCAAATGTATACATTATATTTAACTGAATTTAAGATTTATTTATTTATATCCAGCAGTTAGTTAATTAGTTATTATGATGTGCTTTGGCTGGTGTTTGTAGAGAAACTCTTAAGTCACATTTGCACAAGCTATTTCTTTTTTATTGCATAACCGTCAGGAACAAACATGCAACACGATACAAATTATGAAACACAAGAAAAGCTAATACAACAATGGTAAAAATCAACCAAAAAAAAAAAGCAAAGATAAATAAATTAAAATAAATTAAATTACACAAAGTATAGTGTACAGCATTTCTACATCCAATGATTATTTTTATTATTATATATTTGAAACACTACATTAAGTAATAATACAACAATTCGTATATATACTTCATCCAAAAACATTGCTATAGTTACAACAGCAACAACCAAAAATGATAATGAAGCAAAAACATAACAGTAGAGAGAAAAAAATATTAATAATAAATAAATAAACTAGTCTTACAAATATTTCTATACAAATAAACATAAATAATAACTTAGGATACAATCATTGACTAACATTCCATGATTTTACAGACGTGTCATCCTTGTTTCTGACGTCATTTCCTTATTTGTAAACGTGAAAGCCGGAACTGCTTAAGTAACTGCCGAACGAAGTTTAGTTCGTCATGTTTGTCCGATGAAGATCAAACTTTCAGTGTGACTTTTAAATATAAAAGGATTTCCTAAATGTTCGGTAAGAAACGTACTTGCCTTCATGTTGACCCTTCTGGTTTAGTTGTGAATGGGCTGGGCTAGAAAAAAAGTTCGGCGTCTTTAAGTTAGCTAACGTTATAATGATATACAGTCTATATCACTACTCGTCATCGCGCATCTAATTTTATCACACAGACTGAACTGCTGTAATGTTGATTAAGTTCGGCTACTGCGCAAAATCCAATTCTGAATGGAATATAAGTCTTTGTGCTTCAAACAACACGTAATGTTTGCGTTTTAAAAAAGTATTTACACTTGAATGCTATTATTAACTGTGTCATTTACCAAGGAGTCGTCATGTCTGTGACGTGTAATAGTTTTGTGTAAACACAACGTGTGTAAACGTTAAATATTCGTCCCACTGTTTCAGGTAAAGATAAGTGTTTGCTCGACCGAGTATTTTGGGTACTTTTGCCAGACAGTATTAGCTACCCACGTAAGGTCATAATATGTAAAATATATAAATTTATACATAATTAGCCAAATGTCATAAATGTATTAATGTCTGCTGACATGTTATTGTTGTTATTATTACTAAAACATTAACATAAACATTACTAGGTGATTAGTATTTTTTTTTCAATGTGTACCCGTCATAAAATGTATGGAAGCACAGAAATTATTTTATTCTTTCAATCATTTTAGTGTAATTTTTATTAACCTTGGTTAAATTTTGATTTGAATTTATATCTCTTTACAAACTCTTTTTATTTTATTTGTATTTTTTTGGGGTTTTATTTTATATTTTTAAATCTTATTTTATTTCTCTTTACAGACCCCTCATGGTTTAGGTAATTTGCAAATTTTAAAAGTGAGTAAATTCTGACTCCTAGCTCTTCATCATCTTCATCATCCCTGCTGTCCGCATGCCTCTTGTGTTTGTGTACGGGACACTAAAGAAAGGCCAGCCGAATTATTTTAGATTGATTGACTCTAGCAATGGGCAAGCTGAGTTCATCACTTGTGCCCGAACCGTAGAGCCATACCCACTGGTGATCACTGGCGAATGCAACATCCCCTTCCTGCTGAATGTGCCTGGCTCTGGACAGCGGGTCTACGGTGAGATCTACAGCGTTGACCAGAAGATGCTGGAGTTTCTGGACTGGTTTGAGGAATGTCCAGACTGGTACCAGCGCACCCTCATCCAGCTGGAGATCCTGAAGGGGAATGGTGAAACTGAAGTTGAGGAGGCTTTTGTTTACACCAAAACTAAATATGAACCCGACTGGCTCAACAAGCCCACATATGACAGTTATGATAGCAACGGTGATCATGGACTGAAATATGCATATGAAGAAGACATGACAAGGTCTACATTAGATCAGAAATCTGCAGATTTTTCACAAAATTCTGAGCAAGAAATTAAAAAAAACAACAGTCTGCAGATTCTGACGAGTACTGGAGATGATCATGATGTAAACTTCAGAGGCCCACTTCAATAAGACAAATTCAATTTAATTAAATGAAAACTAGAACTTTAGTTGACCTACTCTAATGCCAAGTTCACACTGCACGATTTTCACTCGCCGACAGTTTTTGTGAAATTGCAGACAAATGCCCGAAATCGGAAGTCAGTCAGTGCTCATTCAAGCTAAAGTCAGTCACACAGTAGGAAAGATGCAAACTGAGAGGATCGCTAGCGTGTCACCATCGTCTGTGAAATATTCAACATGCTAACTATCTAGATATGTCAGCTTTTCAAAGTCCTGCTTGTGAATGAGTTCTGATTGAACTCTTTTTGTATTATTTCTAGTCTCGCACATAGTTTTGTGTTAATTTCTTATCACTTCTTGTGTGTTTACAAGTAGTCAGCCACTGTTTTGAGTGTAGTCCTGCAATGTTTGTTCTAATGTCACTGATCATTCATACAGTATAAACACAGCAGCAACTGAACGCTACCTCAGAGAGTGATGCATTGTCAAAACAACGGCGATCCAAATACTGTGAAAATCATGCAGTATGAACTCAGCACAAAATGGGAAACTAAAGCCATGTTCACGTACACAGGTATTTTTATAAGCAGAATGCTCCTGCTTTTATTTTTAAGGAAATCTCTGTCCACATAAAAACACACTGCAACGCATGTTAAGGGCATGCCGAACCAACAAGTTTCACAAACTAATTTCCGGAAGAGCGTGGGATGTGATTGATCACATCTTCATTGATTTGCACATTTTGCATTTGGTGTGAACTCAGCTGTGTCAGCCAATCAGAGAAGTGTGCATGCTGATGTCATGAGGCAAAACCTCCACATGACCACACTGTACCCGGAGTTTCAGATAAACCTTTAACTTGGCCGAAGTTTTCAGAAGTATTCATGTTCAGTCACCCGATACTATGGACAAACAGTGAAACCGGTTAAAAAAAAGTGCTGTTTTGAAAATACCCATGTTTGTGTGGACTGCCTGAGTTTTTGGTTTCAGAATAGCTGAATTGAGTGGGTTCATGTGAGGAATATTGTAGTTTTAGCAGAGATTAAATCTCGATTTATGACTAAAGGATTTGATTTGTGAATTAAAACCATGTTAAACGATGTTTGTCAAACATCAGATGTCTGAATGGTGATTTAGTTACACATTAGGCTGTTTTTTATATTAATAATAATGACTTATTGGGACTAAATGTGGTTTTGGACATGGATTTGTTTTAGTTGTCATATTTAGTTGAGTACCATGAAAAGTAAATGTGATTTACTGAGTTTATATGAAACTTTAGTTTGAAGTACCAAGTAATCTGGAAAAAGTAATCATAAAAAATCTATTTATGATTCATTATACACATACATACATGATTATGTAAAAAAATGATTGAATCTAGATATTGTACATTGTGTTTTATGAGTTTATTAGTTTGCACTTTACAATAAAATCATTCAATCTGAACAGCTTTTCATTGTTTTGCATCATTAAATCAGAGTAAATTAAAACAAGAGCAGCATATTATAGAAATGGCTTTATTTCAAACAATTGTTCTTGAGCATGAGATCACAGAAGTGCAACTGATCTGCCTTCCTTTAATACAATCAACACAACTCACATGTTGTCTTATTATGATCATCATAATTATTACAAATCTTACATATTTTAATTTGTAATAGTTAAAAAAAATAATTTCACAGATTTCTGAAGGTGTCCACTCTTTTATTGAGTATTTGAATAGGTTTATACATTATGATTTGAGTTCAGGCCATGTGATGTGTTTTGTGTGTCCCTCAGCAGGAGGTAAATGTTGGCTGATGTGAAATGCTGGTTAAATGAGTGTTTGATTCTGGCTGGTGTTTCTACAGGACGATCAGACAGCTGTCAATGAAGCTCCACATCTGCTCAAACTCACTCGAGATACTCAAAAGAGTTTCCACATATACACAACCAACAGATCACACGCACATGCATTAAATGTGTGTGTTGAGTGCAAATGCCGAGAGTGGCCGCCAGATGCCGCTATTACTGCTGTTGCAGTGCACACATTTAATTCTGCGTTCATTAAGACAGTTACTGTTTTATATAATTGTTTACGAAGTTAAAGCTTTATCATTGAACAGAAGCTGATTTAATTTGATTCCATTTTAATCTACCTGAAACTTTATTTAAAAGTATCTTTATGTCTTTGTTCTGATGTGGTCCTGATACACGTCATTTCCTTATTTTCCAAAATGAAAGGCGGAAGTGCTGCTGAATGAAGTTGTTGATCAAACATTCCGTGAGACCTTCACGAAAGAAAGGATTTTTTTCAATATTATCGGTAAGAAATGTCCAATTCATATGTTCTGGTTTAGATGGATATGAATGGATTGGAAAGGAAGGCTCGGCGTGTTTCCATGAGATGAATTTATCAGCACTTATTCATCGAGCATCTAGAAATGTTGTAAATACGGATGTAATAACGTTACTCAATGCTTCTGAATTTCTGGAACGATCATCTGCAGTTGTAAATATAAATTCTGAGTCTAAATGTTTATATATAAAAAATAAAGGCCCCGTGTTTCCAACACTAACGTTACCACACAGAAGCTACTGTTTAAAAGTGTCTTAAACTATTCACATTTTCATTACTTCTTTATTATGTAATAGAACACTGAAAAGGAACTCAGATTTGTGTATAACGTACATTATATTTGAGAATCAATTAACGTATTATAGATGAACATCGTATTTAGTATGGCCCAAAATAGTTTAACCGTGTAAACATGTATCGCTCCCTTTCAGGTAGATGTTTATACCTCATCGGACTACTGTGTTAGAGCTTTTATTTACATTTAAAGCAAAATTTTAGATAACATAGTCATATAAAGTCACATATGTGTGTATATATGTGTGTGTGTGTGGTTTCTCCATAGACCCCTAAATAAAATTCAGTCAGAGAATATATACATTAATCCCGCAGAGATGTATTGGTGATTTTTTTATTTTTGTGAATTGATTTTGTCCTCATAAAATGTCTCTCTGATCCACAGGTCTTAGTCATGAACAGTACAATGAATACTACAGTCAGCATGAGCACCCATCATGTATTTGTGTACGGCTCACTAAAGAAAGGCCAGCCAAACCACCACGAACTCTTGAACTCTAACAATGGTCAAGCTGAGTTCATCACCTGCGCCCAGACCAAAGAGCCATACCCGCTGGTTATTGCCACCAAACACAACATTCCTTTTCTGCTGAATGTGCCCGGCTCTGGAAAGCAGGTCTCTGGTGAGATCTACAGCGTTGACCAGAAGATGCTGGAGTTCCTGGACTGGTTTGAGAAATGTCCAGACTGGTACCAGCGCACTTCCATCCAGCTGGAGATCCTAAAGGGGAATGGAGAATCTGGAAGAATTGAGGAGGCTTCTGTCTACAGCAAAATAAATTTTGAACCCGACTGGCTCAACAAGCCCACACATGAAAGTTATGATACCAATGGTGACCATGGACTGAAATTTGTGTGTCGAGAAGACAGGAAAGATGATTAACTTGTATATCTGGGTCTGTACCATGAAGCCAGATTAGCTCTCAACAGTTAAGTTTAAGTTTAGTTTAGTTTGCACCTATCCTGGGTTTTAGGTACCATGAAGGCAGCTTGACTTTAATCACTTTGTTACTTGTGGTAACGACTAACCTGCTCCAGGTAAGTTTATATTCCAGGGTTGCATTCCGGATGTCTATACTAATCCCGATAAATTTGAAAATGTCATTTTCATCTAAAAACACTCCATGTCCACACTCGTTTCCGATTTTTTTTTTTGTCATCCATACAAAAATGATTGAAATGCTTTTATTCATGTACTGTTTTACCTCCATCACATCCGCCTGGTGTTTATTTACTTTGTCTTTTTGAAATGTTGCAGCAAAAACATGTCACAACTGTGGTCTGCTTCCTCTGCTGAACAGCAGCTTACACTAAACATTCCCTGTCCTTTGAAGAGAGGCAATATGGAGCATGTACAAACGGACAATAATCTTTAATACTGCGTCACATGACTAAAATCCATAATTGTTTTCGAAAGCCTCTGTCTTCAAAGCCCACACTGCAACATGAAAATGACTATTTCAAATTTGTCCACTTTGGGCCATGTCCACTCTAATATTTTTGTTTTAAATTGCATCTTTTTCTCTGTTTTGATCTTTCATCCACAATGAGACAGTGTTTTAAGGAAATGAAAACATTTTTTTGAAAACACTGTCCAAAGTAGTGGTGGGCAGAGTGAGGGTTTGTGAAACACTGAAACAGTCGAAGCAAATGTGTTGAAGCTTCTTAATGTTTTGAAACCTCTCTCTATAGTGACACCTAGTGATCATTTTCTGTATTTCTCGGATAGCTTTAGCAAAGAAACAGTGATGTAAATTAAGATATTAAACGTTGTCAGGTTTAGTTTTCAAGTGATTTAGTGGAGCGGTGAAAGTTCCTGATTTGCATAACTTGGGTGTTTTGGATTATGCTTTGGTGCAGTGTTTGGGCTTCGTGATCTTAACATTGTCAACATCAGTTTCGCATCAGCCATCCTTAGACCAAAGTGGACAAATTTAAATATGATTATGGTGATAATTATGGTGTCAATCTTTTAATCTTTTACTGAATTGCACTGGGTGGCGCAGTAGGTAGCGCTGTCGCCACATAGCAAGATGCTCGCTGGTTCGAGCCTTGGCTGTGTCAGTTGGCGTTTCCATGTTTTCCATGTGTTCGCGTGGGTTCACCTTAGGTGCTCTGGTTTCCCCCAGTCCAAAAACATGTGGTACAGGTGAATTGAGAAGGCTAAATTGTCCATAGTGGATCAGTGTGTGTGGATGTTTCCCAGAGATGGGTGGGGCTGGAAGGGCATCCGCTGCGTAAAAAACATGCTATATAAGTTGGCGGTTATTCCCCTGTGGTGACCCCGGATTAATAAAAGGACTAAGCCGGAAAAAAAAATGAATTGCACTGACCCTCAAGAAGTCGTTTACAGTATTTTTAAGTTTTGAGGCATGTGATTGGCTGTTTGCTCCTGATGTCCTGTGTTCATGATTTAAACCCTGAGTAAACAAAGTTGATGGTCAGCTTCTTCGTGATACCAATAAAGCCTGACCGCACTGATTTGGTTTTGTCAACTCAAAACTAATCCTGTAATCCTGAATATATTTAGCCAGCATCATGGTACAGTACAGGCCCAGGGTTCAGAATCAATGTTTACCACCACACTTGTGAAACTTACCATTCAGAAATGTTGCTGCTTTATAACAAATTGTCAGTTACAAATGATTTAATAGTTAAAAACATACATATACATATATATATATATACATATATATATATATATATATATATATATATATATATATATATATATATAAAATTTTGTTTCCATTGAGATGAGGTGTTATTCATTTGCACTAAAATTAAATCATTCATTCTGAAGCTTTCATTGTTGTTTCATCCTAAAATCAGAGTAAATGAAGACAAACACCTCACATCTACTGTAGTATAGATATGGATTTATTCCAAACATAGTCACACAGTCAAACATACGCCAACATATAATCCATATTGTGTGTGTTTCAATATATATTTATATATGTGCATTAAGAAAGATTTAAAATGCTTAAAAAAGGGGGAGAGGAATCATTTTGGCACTGGAGCAGTCTGGAGAAAAGGCAGCGCTTCCTTCAGAGAGAAACTGCTCGTGTTTTCAGGACAGAATGAACAGGATCGGTTCACAGTTCATATCAAAAACGAGTATAAAAAAGGCCGTCCTATTAAAAAAGGGCAGGAGTGAAGTAGAAACACTGGCCAGCAGAGATCAAGCTTTAGGAGATCCAGAAGCTCAACATTTCAGCCCAAACAACACACAGATACTGCAGAAAACACCTCCAGATCCATTCAATTCACCACACACACACACACACAAAGTTAATTGGTCCTAACATATGCAAATATTTGACTGTACTGTAGTAGGAATGATGGTCTATTTTCTATTTTAGGGGTAGTTTACACAAATATTTCCTCATCCTCCACTTGTTCCAAACCTTTGACTTTCTTCTGTTAAACACAAAGGAGGATAATCTGAAGAATGCTGGAAAAACAGCCATTGATTTCAATAGTATTTATGTTCCTACTATGGGTCAATGGTTACAGGTTTGTATCATTCTTCAAAATATCTTATTTTGTTTTTAACAGAAGAAAGCAACTCATAAAGGGCAGTAATGAGTAGTAAATAGCGAAAAAATCTTTATTTTTGAGTGAACTATTACTTTAAACACAACAAACAGTTAATATATGTTCTTAAAGGGACAGTTCACCCAAAAACAACTACAATAATTAATGGACGTAGAGAGCAGAGTTCATTTATTTAATAATTTTACGGTAACAGATTCTCACTATTTAGAGTAAACTCAACTACTTGCTTTTTTCTCAATACAGCCATTGACTTCCATAGAAGTTTTTCCTACTATGCAAGTCAATGGTTACAGGTTTCCAGCATTCTTCAAGATATCTTCTTTTGTGTTCAACAGAAGGATTGAAACCACTTGAGGAAGAGTAAATACTAAATAGTATGTTTTCATTTTTATTGGGGCAGTTCACCCAATAAAACACATTTCTGTTGTCATCTACAAAACAAGATGA
This sequence comes from Danio rerio, assembly GCF_052040795.2. Lineage (NCBI taxonomy): Eukaryota > Metazoa > Chordata > Actinopteri > Cypriniformes > Danionidae > Danio > Danio rerio. The sequence goes on along the minus strand of NC_141021.1, from coordinate 2,993,906 downwards.
GTATGTTGGAAGAAAAGCACACTGCAAAATGCAGTGAGTTACTTAAATAAAGAGAGAATAGCTGAACTAAATGCACAACTTAATTTTGATAATTATGAGCATAGTTCACTTATTTAATAATAAGACAACAGGTTTAGTCAACTAATTGCTTTGTACAGTACAGCCATTAATTTCTATAGTATCTGTGGATCCTACAATGGAAGTCAATGGTTACAGGTTTTCAGCATTCTTCAAAATATCGTCTGTAGTGTTTAACAGAAGAAAGAAACTCATAAATGTTTGAAACCACTTGAGTAAATAGTTTTTTTTTTTTTTCATTTTTGAGTGAACTGTTCCTTTAAACACAACAAACAGTTAATATACGCTCTTAAAGGGACAGTTCACCCCCCAAAAAAGACATTTCTGTTGTCATCTAAACAAGCTGAGTATGTTGGACAAAAAGCACACTGCAAAATGCAGTTGGTTACTATAATTAATTAAAGAGAGTACACCTGAACTAAATGCACAACTTAATTTGGATAATTATGCGCATAGTTAATTAACTTTAAGGCAACAGGTTTCCTCAATTTATCGCTTTTTAGTAGGAACAAAGAAATATCACAGAAGTCAATCTCTGTTTTTTCTTCAACATTCTTCAGAATATCTTCCTTTGTGTTCAACAAAAGAAAGAAGTTTTTCCTGAAACACAATAATTAAATAATGACAGAATTGTAATTTTTGGGTGAACTGTCCCTTTAAGAAAAGAAAAACTTAAAAAAACATACAACAAAATCTCTCTTTCCCCTGTCAATTATAAGCTCTGCACATCTTTTTCCATTGTCTAAAGACTGAAAAGCATCAACACGACTTCTGAATTCTGAATCTGATGTTTAATATAAAGCTGAGGTGTTTCTGCGTATAAAAACAGTTCATAAAACAGGAAACCACCGCGTCGCTCACATTCACCGCAGCATCCAAAAACACCTACAAAAGCACTGTCACAAATAATATCGACTTCACATTCATAACCATCTTCATGTTGAGTGTGTTCCTGAAAGCACCGTGTCACACTGACGTCTGTGTGTGTGTGTGTGTGTGTGTTTCTGCTGTACTTCACATCTAAACCCGTCAGAGTCTTCAGAGACGGTCAATAGAGTCAGGAATGGGGGGTGAAGCAGATAGAGAGAGGACCTGATTGAGGACAGGCGTGTTTTTGGTCAGTACACCAGCGGATCTTTCCGGCTGGAGGAGCGAAGGACACTGGAGGAGCAGGTGGCGCTGCGGATCACCTCCATCCATCTGACACAAACACACACAGTATAGAAACACACTAATTTTATTTAAACTATTTATTTTAAAATAATATATTTTTACCATAAAATACAGCAAAATAAAACATTTGCAGCATGTTTCTGACATTTTTCACA
>NC_141021.1:2985000-2987500 GCF_052040795.2 Danio rerio | reverse complement strand
GACTGAACTCCAGTCGTCTGATACACACACACACACACACACACACACACACATACACACACACACACACACACACACACACACACACACACACACACAGAGAAGCACACAAGAAGAAGAAGAGAAACACACACTGAGACACACAGAGACACACACAGGAACAGATACGAAGAGGAAACTCCAGCAGATGACAGATGAGGAGCTGAAAACACCAAACACACACTGATCAGCCACATGTCTTTCAGTCACTGGAGGACAAATATATCATATTAATGTGCAAAGGTTTACTTCATTATATTCAGATTTCATAGTCCATGAGCGTTAGCTTGTTTGCTAGTTTTTAATCTTGTGAAAAAGTTAGTACACCCTATAATTGAATTTCATCTCTTTGTTTCCCAGTTTATTTATAAAAAAATCAGCTTATTATTTCTTACATGTCTGAACATATTATGATTTAATATGCTATTTAACATGTTGCTAGCATGGTTCTAATATTTAACACATTGCTAGCAAAGCTGAACATGTTGCTTGTACATTTCTAAGATGTTTTGTCACATGACTGACAAGGAAAATAAATCAAATAAATCTGCCAAAATCCACTCCATCATATTCAGGTTACATATAGAGCCCTTGAATGATAGTTTGTGCCTCAATGCTAACACATTTACATTAATCGTGTGAAAAAGTTAGCTCATCTTTTTTTCAGAATATTTATAAAAACATGCTTATTTATTATTTTTAACATTTCTGAACATGAAATTTATTTGTATTAACTTGTTTTTAGCATGTTTCTAACATTTTAACGCATAGCTAGGATAACTGAAAATGTTGATTGATTGTACATTTCTAACATGTTTTAGCACATGGCTAACATGTTTTGACGTCAAAATGCTAAGTATGTAGTTAGCATATTTTAACAATGTTAAAGTGAATAAGCAGGTTTCTAGCTCTGGTTGGCACACATAGCTAGCATGATTTTTTTTGAGCATGAATTTGTACCATATTGCTAACCTTTTAAAATGTTACTAACATTAATATGTTGTGAAATTTGATTGAACATATTTAAACATGTTGATATGTCTCAGAATGTTGTGATGCTTCTAGTAGGTTTTAACATGAGGCTAATTGCTAACAATTTATTTAGCAAAATGTTAGCAGGAATTTCCATGTTGTAGCCAAGTAACATCTAAAGCATGAATTACCATGTTAGCATGAATATAAAACATGAATCACCATGTTGTTAGCATGTTTTTAACATGCTGCATACATTTTTTAAATGTAACTAACAAATCAACATGCCGGCAATTTGACAGACGTTTTTAGCTAGTTTTAGGACAAGGCTAACAAATTAGCATTTTGCTAGCATGTTTTTATTAACGAAATGTTAGAAGGATTTTCATGTTGTAGCCAAGTAACATCCAAAGCATGTTTTAGCACATGGCTAACACCAATTACCATTTTGTTAGCATGTTTGTAACATATTGGATAATTTTTTTTAAATGTTACTAATGAACCAACATGTTGTGAATTTGTCAAAGACGTTTCTAGTGAGTTATAAGACAAAGCTAACAAATTAGCATTTTTGCTAGCATGTTTCTAACATGTTTTATAGCAAAATGTAAGCAGGAATTTCCAAGTTCTATAGGCAAGGACCGGCTTAAACATGTTTTAGCAAATGGCAAACATGAATCACCATGTGGTTAGCTTGTTTACATTCTTTAAACTGTTACTAGCAACATGTTGTCAATTTGGTTAGACATTTTTAGCAAGTTTTTGGACAAGGCAAACAAATTACCATTTTGATAATATCTTTCTAACATGTCTTTTAACAAAATGTTAGCAGGAATTTCCATGTTGTAGCCAGGTAACATCTCAAGCATGTTTTAGCATGTGGCTAAAATGCATCACCATTTTGTTAGTATGTTTATAACACAATGCTTACTATTTGTAATTAACATGTTACTAACAAATTGACAACATATTTTAACATGTTTACAACTCAGAATGTTTCAAGAACATTTCTAGTAAGTTTTAGCACCAGGCTTAATTTGTATTTTGCTAGCATGTTTCAAACATGTCCCATCAAAATGCTAACAGTAATTTCCAGCCAGGCATGTTTTAGCACTCGGCTAACATTTTGCTAAAACGAATCTCTTCTAAAATATGAGGATGCTGCTTTTCAGTTAACTGATCTTGTATCCAGCTCATTTTATTAATATTTAAGTGGATAATAACAGAAAATACTAAATGTCTCATTATTTCTGCACCCTCACAGTAAGCATCTGAATCTGCTAATGCTTTTAGATACAAATGAAACGCTCTGCTTTACTGAACACGTTTAATTTCAGAACTACAAGAGTGTAAATGTGGAAACGGTGCATGAACTCCATGTGGGACCAATTAGGAGAAAAACAGCAGAAGCTCCAGAGGAAACAGAGACAGAGGTTAAACACAGACACACACAGAGAGAGACAGGTTTTCTGAAGGCGACGGCTGCGCT
>NC_141021.1:2977500-2980000 GCF_052040795.2 Danio rerio | reverse complement strand
GCACGCATAACACATACACATACATCAACCATATCACACACATATCACATGCACACACAGACATGCATAAATCAACCATAAACACACACACACACACACACACACACACACACTCACATATATGCCACACTTGTCACACACATATACACACACCAATCACATACACACAAACAACACGCACACACATACACATACATACATATCACACACAAATACACACACACACATATATATCACACGTCATACACAAACACTACATGCACACATATCACATAAACACACACACACACCATCCATATCACACACATATCACATTCACACACACACACATGCACGCACACGTATATATATCACACACCACACACACACAACATGCACATATATCACATACACACACACACACACAAACACACACACACACACACACACACACACACACACACATATATATATATATATATAATAGTTACACACACATACAACATGCACACATATATCAAACAAACACACACACACACATACACACACACAACTCACACATCATACACACACACACAATGCACACATATTACACATCAAACACACATACATCACATATCTCACAACACTCACCCAAACACACATCATATCACACATATACACACGTAAACACAGACAACATGCACACATCAGCCATATCACACACATATATCAACCATATCATCGACACACACACACACACACACACACACACACACACATATACATGTACACACACATACAACATGCGTGTGTGCATATGTGTGTATGTGTGCGTATATGTCTCTGTGCGTTTATATATATATATATATATATATGTGTGTGTGTGTGTGTGTCTGTGTGTGTGTGTTTTTGTGTTTATCTGTGTATATATGTGTGTGTGTGTGTGTGTGTGTGTGTGTGTGTGTGTGTGTGTGTGTGTGTGCATATGTCTGTGTGTATATATTTGTGTATGTTTTTATGTGTGTGTGTCTGCTTGTGTTTGTGTATGTATATGTCTCTGTGCGTTTATATATATATATATATATGTGAGTGTGTGTGTGTGTGTGTATGCACACCTCGTGAGTCTCTGAAGTCGTCGTGTGTCGGAGGGTAGTGTTTGCAGAGGCGCTCAAGGATCTGCTTGTAGTGCAGCAGGCGGTGCAGCGGCCGCAGGAAGAAGATGTTGAGCGGCAGGTAACACACCTTCTGCAACTCGAAGTCTCGACACAACACCTCCAGCCGGCGAGACGAGCGGCACGACTGCTCCAGCTCCAGCAGAGACTCAGAGTGCTTCTGCAGATGACTTGACAGCAGCTGAGGAGACACACACACACACATATTTAAACACACACACATAAATAGACACACACACATAGACATATACACACAGATACACGCAATAACACACACACACACACATATATATACATATATATATATATATGCATATACACACATACATACACATACGCACAAACACACACACACGGTTCACTGGTTCGAGTACCGGCTGGGCCAGTTTGCATTTCTGTGTGGAGTTTGCATTTTCTCCCCGTGTTGGTGTGGGTTTCCATGCGCTATAGGTTATATATAACTAAATTGGCCGTAGTGTGTGTGTGTGTGTGTGTGTGTGTGTGTGAGATTGAATGTGTGTATGGGTGTTTCCCAGTACTGGGTTGCAGCTGGAAGGGCATGCATTGTGTAAGACACATGCTGGATAAGTTGGCGGTTCATTCCGCTGTGGTGACCCCTGATAAATAAGGTACTGAGCCGAAGGAAAATGAATGACTGAATGTTTACAGTACTTATAAGGCACTTTTAGATGTAGAGAGAAAGAGATATAGACAAACACCCTCCCACCTAAAACATCAACAACGAAACATCAAAAAAGAGAAGCAAAATAAAATATTGTATAAAAAAAAACACATAAAAATGCTTTAAAACAATTAGCATTAATCATATTTGTCTGTGCATTAATTAGTTTAAATGCATGATATTATGTTGGACCTGCTGACCTTCAGGCCCTGGATGTTCTTGAGCATGACATCACCCACGCGCTGGTAATCTCCTTTAATGTGTGCGTTTGATCTGCCTTCCCTGAACACAACAAACACAATTAACCTCATTACACACAATCACTCCTCATGACTAAAACACAATCGCCATATTCACAGACAACTTTGTTAGTCTGTTTAAACAGTAATACAGCAGTTCCTCCAGTGTTTTCAGTGAGAGCTGCAGCTGTGTTGTCCTCCAGCAGGTGTCACTGCAGCTCATAAGAAAAATGTAGGTGTCACTATATACAGTTGAAGTCAGATTTATAAGCCCCTTTCATTTTTTCTTCTTTTTTAAATATTTCCCAAATGATGTTTAGCAGAGCAAGGAAATTTTCACAGTATGTCTGATAATATTTTTTCTTCTTGAAAAAGTCTTATTTGTTTTATTTTCGGCTAGAATAAAAGCAGTTTTTGATTTTCTAAAAAACATTTTATGGTCAATA